>NW_024412430.1:15452134-15547760 GCF_014898765.1 Herpailurus yagouaroundi | reverse complement strand
GAAGAAAATGTATTGTTGAAAGAGAACAGGGTTAGAGAGGCTTACCTCGCGCGACAAAATGTTTATGAGCTGAGTGTAAATGAATCAGAAACATAAGGATCAAATTTCCCCTGAAATGCAAACGAATTTAAAAATTAGCAGGAAAAAAGGGGGCCTGGCAAAAGACGTGCTTTGCATTTCACCAAAGCCAGAGTATTTGCAATGCCTTTGGAGAGGCTTCACAGACCCAAACTGTGACTGCATTTTCCCTTTGTTGATCTCTTTCATCCCCTCAGTATCTCCATTGAGAAGTCAGTGGTTGAAAAGGGGAGAGGAAAGTCTTCACCAATTTCTTTTGAGGGCTTTTTGTCACGCTCTCATCCAGCCACTGTGGACATTAGAATTCAGCTTTGAAGAGTTTGCCTCTGCTCCTGCTTTTTAATGTCCCTCACGCTTCCTCTTACGATCCTTTTCCCAGGTTTGTACCTTCTGCCCCGTCCCCTCACATCAGCCCCCGGAGGGTTCCAGCTGCTTCTTCGGTCATGCAGAGGACGCAGCCCCCCCACCCCCAGCAGCCAGCGGGCGCGTCGCACCTGAAGTCTTACCAGCCAGAAACAAATGCTTCCTTTCAACCAAATGGAATCCATGTTCATGGTAAGTGGGGAGCCAGCCACCGCCTTGAGTCTTGAATGGCGATGTTGTGCTGTCGCTTTTAGACAGATGTCTTAGTTACCAGGGGTGAGTTTCTGTGGTTCTGTCACACACCAGGCTTTGGCTTTAGCGGCTTTCCTCTCAGATGTCACCCTTTGGGGCACCTGAGCGGCTCAGTCAGTTGAGCGTCCAACTCTTGATTTTGGCTCAGGTCACGATCTCCTGGTTTGTGGGATCAAGCCCTGTGTCAGGCTCTGTGCTGACATGGTGGAGCCCGCTTGGGATTCTCTCTCCCTCCCTCTCGCTCTCTGCCCCTCCCCCACTCAAAATAAATGCATAAAAACTTCAAAAACTTTTTGTAAAATAAAATAGAATGTCACCCTTCATCATCCTGAACTCTCATAGTATTTTCCTGGTGTTGGCGCTAAGCTGATATAACTTATGACACCCCAAAGTGGTCAGCCCAAGATGGTGATCTGTTCATTGGCCGGGAATTCAACACCTCACAGATAGGCCCTAACGACAGCATCTCGCTTCCTAAACAAAAAACAGTCACATAAAAGGGAACAGGAATGCTTTTGCCCAGGCGTGCCCCTCCTCCCACAGGCCCCATATCCCCAGAGCCTCTCCATCCTTCAAGGCCCAGGTGAAATGACACTTCCTCTCAGCAGCCCTCCCTGGTTTCCTAGCTGGATTTCATCTCTCCTGACTCTGGACTCTGATTGCACGTCACCTGCATCTCTCTGATGACACTCTGGCTCTCTCTCTCTCCCTCGTGCATTACTACTTTGTGAGGAAAACCTGCCTTTACTTCCTCCCGAGGTCAGAATTTTCTGACTCGTTCTTTCTCGGAAAGAACTTCGCACAGTACTCTGCACGTTGTGAAGATGCGTAGATACTTGAGAAGTGCAGAGAGAAAGAAGAGGAGAGAAGGAAAGCAAGAAAAATCATGATGGTGTTCACAAAATGTGCAGATCCGCTGTGTAACTTGGAACATACGTGGAGAACTAAGTTTGGCTTAATTTCTTTCTTTACACCAGTTTTGCTGACTCAGGCACCTGTTTCTGTGAACATCCCTAGAGTTCAGATGCCAAGTCATGTAGAGTCAGACCATGCACCACCTTTTGCTTCCTGGGGGCAAAGGGGATACTATCCATTTAAATAAGAGTTTCAACTCCTTCTGAAAACTAAGATTCTCCTCCATCTGTCTCTAGCTGATTCCTCAATTTGTTCACACAAGTTCGTGACCTGAGCTGAAGTCGGACGCTTAACCGACTGAGCCACCCAGGTGCCCCTCCCTCCCTTGCCTTTATGGGACTCGTTGAGAAGAGGGATAATGTTTCTAGTCTTAGAGCAAGCATAACTCTTGGTGCAAAGTAGGCATTTAGTAAATATTTACTGAATAGATGATTGACACTCTCGCATTCAACAAATGCAAAATGAAACAAGACCCAGAAAATGAGATCTACCTTGTGATTTTGCCCTACCTCTTGGCCAAAGGCTCTTCTTCCATATTCCTCTTCTTTAGTGGAATCATGAATACATCATCAACTTGAAATTGTTGAGTTGTTTTGTTTTTTTAACTTTGACTTTAATTGTTAAAAATTCCCATGGCCAATCAGAAACTGCTAACAGCAGCCTAAAAATAAATACATATGGTGAGTCTTTCTGGAATAGATCAGGCTACGGTTGTGCAAACTGGGAAATCATAACTCTCTCGTAGAAGATGGGCAAGTGGCCCGCTGTGATGGGCTTGCAAAGGGAGTGTCCATGCTTTAGCCACTGGGCCACTGCTGGGAATGACGGAGTAGGCATCCAGACACAGCCTTACTTCATCCTCCAAGCATTTTGTCTGAAAATGTTTTTCTGGAACTTGCTAGGCACGAGCATTGCTCGTCAACTGCTCCTTAGGATGAGGAGAAAATTGATCTAATATTTTTCAAGTGGGTGATACAGTGCTGGGGGCAAGAGGAGGTGCAGAGACCTTCTAAATGAGTTGTAATTATTGGCCGTGCCTTTCAGCTTCGGATGGATTAGTTTGCTGGGTGACGTCATACAGCATCTTGGTCACGGGGAACTTCATCCCCTAATAAAACTAGGTCTTTAAAAGCCCAAGCACTGTGTCACAGTTGCTAACACAACAGCCACAATGAGTGAGTGTCCTGTCTTTCAAGAAGGTCATGGCTTTATTGAGTGCCGTCCCCCCCCATCCTTTCCGTACTCCCTGCGGTAGGTAGAGGTCAGAGAAAATGTCGTCAGTATATTTTTAGAGATGGGAACTGAGACCCATGTCTAGGCATTGCTGCCTTCTTGGCAAAGCCCTTGGATGTCTTTTACAAGAGGTGCACATTTCCAAGCCACGTTCTTCATCTACGTGTTTCTAAATCAAAGGCACACCAAAATATGTGTCTGCATCTTTCCATGAGGAAATATATTTGTATGTAGATGCTGTTGCCTTACAGAGAGCCTTAGAATTCAAAGGCCTTTGGTCCTACAGATGTGGATGAAAATGAGGTCCCACTGAGATTCACTCCCGCCATATTAATTGATACAGCGCTTCGGCCTTGTGGTGTGTGTGTGTGTGTGTGTGTGTGTCTTTGTTTACTTACTATCAAAGTATGCTTGACATACAATGTTATATTAGTTTCAGGTGTACAATGTAGTGATTGGACAATTCTGTATGTTACACTGCACTCACCATGATAAGTGTACTTACCATCTGTCACCATACAACATTATTACGATATTAATGAGTGTTTTGTAAAAGGCGTACTTTGAAAAGATGAATAGTATTGCTTTTTCGAGTTCCCTCGCCTGGTGAATGACCTAGGACTAGAGCTCAGTTTTGTCAATTCTTCATCTATTCTGTCCATTGATAATGCCTTCATGAGGAAGGTGGATAAGGTGTCATTTCTTTTCATGTTTGAGTGTTGATAGCATTTACGGGCGTCTGTTTGGGTGGTATCTCCAAGGCAACTTGTAAGTACATTTTATTCTTTTATTTTAGATGTAAACAGAGGAACAACCCTTTCCAATCATGTAAGTTTGTTCCTCAGTCTTTTCTTTCTCTTTGGGACCATTCTCTTGCCCGGGCAAGCTTCAGAATTTTGCCTGGATTAGTTGCCTGAGAGTTGATATTTGTACATTTTGTTACGGTGCTAATGGATAATTTCTTTTTAAATGCCCTATTCATTCCGGGCTGTTAGAATGCCATGGGAATTCCTAGAACAGGGTTTTCACAACCCTCCTGCTTCTGGACCCATCAAGGAGAGGCCACATTCAATTCCGCAAATGACATGAATGTCATTTAATCGATGCAGTGATACAGGCAATACCACCACTACTAATATCAAGAAGTACCCAGTTAACTCAGAGGAGGGTGTCAGAGAAGCGTTCCTAGAGGGGACTCCAGAGTAGGCTTTGGAAGATGAGTAGCTCATTGGGTAGGCTGTGTGGGCAGAGGCCTTCCGGGCAGGGGAAAGTGAAGTGCACAGGCAGGAACGCAGACCACAGCATGGCATGTCAGAGAGTAGAGCCAAAGGCAGTTTGTCTGCGGCTGGGAGGCACAGGTTAAGCCTTGGAGTCGAGAGAGGGAGAGGAGGCTGGCAACCAGCAAGAGGAGCTCAGGGAGGGATTGGGGCCGTGCTAAGTGTAATACCACTGAGTGGAGAAGCCATCCCGCCATTTTAGGAAAGTAAGCCAGGGCATTGTGTGGGGACCGGAACTGGAGAGGTAGAAATGTTACATGCGAACTGCTGGGATTATATCAGACCATCCCCATAGAGCAGCCAAATAACAGTGACCTGAATAAACAGTCTGGTTCACTCAGGTGTGGCTGGTAAAGTAGAGGAATGATGTCAGAATAGCGCGGAATTTTGTCTGTCCGCCCGCAGTCTTTTCTAGGCAAGACGAGCTGGAGTAGCAAAAGAGGAGGATGAAAAAGCCTTCAGCCCAGCTGCCGCAGAGGCGGGAGCCCCTTTAGCCCAATCTTAATACAACTGGAAATGAGCACGACCTTAAGGGCTCCTTCCCCAGAGAGGAGCGCACCTGGCCTCACGCGGCCCCTGGCTACTGGCCCAGCCGGTTCTAGCACCTGTCGTCTCAGTTCCTGCCAGCCCACGTTTCCAGTTGCCACTGTTGTGCATTTTGGAACCACCGAGGAGCCTCCTGCCACCCGGAACTGGCTGCTCCAGTTCCCTCTTGATTATGTTGTTAGTGCTGTAGTTGGAAGCTTTCGTCGAGTTTGAGTGGCCTGTCCCAATCCCAAGTTTTCCCAGAGAGCCTGTTCTTTGTAACCCACGGGGCACAGAGCACGAGACTTTTCTGAGTTTGCTTCTTGTGTTAGAGCAGCACCCCCAGTGTATGGGTTTGCATGACGCCTGGTTGTAGACACTGCTTGGTGCGGGGGTGGCCCACGGAGCCCACGATGTGCCCGCCCCTGCCAGCTTCCGGCTTTGGCATCTGTGGCTTCCATCCGCCTGGTGACAGCATCGGTGTGACGTTCTCTGTGTCTTGTCCCAGTGTCAGGCAGAGGGCAAGAGAGCAGTGAAGGACAAGCACCCCCCCCCCCCGCCCCCGCACTTTGTCACGTGGCTACCCTCACCTGCAAGGATCTCTGGGAGGAAGGCTATTTCGGTGCATTGCCAGGCTTAACAAAATTGCGGTTCTGTTAATGATCTTTATCAGGTAGCCACGCTGCAGGGCCTGCCAAACATTCCCCGGGCCGGTTTTCCGATCTGTGAAATGGAACTGTCTCACAGATTCCTTCACACAGATCGCCTCTGAGAAATCCAGAGTAGAGGCTTTCTGGGGATTCTGCCTCCCAGTCGCTTCGGTCTCTGTGTTTTCCACGGCTTGCTCTTGTTGTCACCTCTGGAATTGCCAGTTGCCAACGCACAGATTTCCATCACACATGACCCAGTCATTAGATTTCATTGGGAAAACAACACAGAGCTGCCTCCCAGCCCTAGCAGGCTGATAGCAGGGCACTGGTGGGGAGCGGGAGCCTTCTCTGTCCGTCCTGGCTCCTGTGGTTCTCTCTCGTGATTGAGTACTGCCCTGCCTGCTGGCCCTGTAGGAGCTGGCCGGTCAGCTCCCAGACGCTGGTGGCATTCTCCCTCCCCAGTGTGGCGTGGTAAGGCTGACAGCCCCATTGAAATTGACTATACCAGGAAACAAAAGGTTTCCAGCCACCAACAGGCCTCCCGGAACAAGACACGTTTGTAAATGGCTTGTCCTACCAAATGGCCCAACCATCTTCCAAGCTGAAGAACCCTCAGAGCATTGATATTTAAATGGAATGAGGACGTTTACCTTCTTCCTCTACACTCCCCTGTTTACTTACAGCGATTATGCAATGGCACTTTCCAGAAGAGTCCTATGGGTTACCACCGTGGCTGATCTCATTGCCGGGGGTTAATGTGAACTGTTTAAAGGTTAGTGTTTTTGAAGGCAGATGGTAGAGACAATAAACATACCCCATCCCACAGGAAATTTAGTCACATCTGCGTTCGTGCAGTTGTGAAATAATACATCGCAAGCCTAGAAATCGTATTGCTTAGAATTTAAGCGTGTGTCACCGCTTCCCCTTGAAATCTCTGGAAAACCGATAAGATTGATTGTAAATCAGATCTTCACCGAGGAAGCTGAAGGAGCGTGAGCCGGTGATGTCTTTCCGATGGTACCATCAGCAGCCCCAATCAGGACTCATTTTTGGTATCAGCCATGAGGTTATTAATGTTCATATGGTCCTAGGGATGGAGTATTAGATCCGGAGAAATTCTTAATTACTCTTATACACTTAATTACTACAGAATTGCCCCAAGAGCAGTTTTCCATAACTAGTACTTGATGAATTCTGACAGTTGTGCTAATTCTATGAAACAAAAGTTAAATTTAGGTGCGTGTATGGGATGTAGTTGGCACAAAGCATGTTAGTTGGCTTTGTGGGAGGGGCTCTTCATCAGAAGAGCTGTTTGAATGGTTGGTTATGGAAATGAACTGTGAGTAGTCTGTATTTGTAGCTAAGTATCTACACACACACACACACACACACACACACACAGATTAAATCCACATACCCATAAGAATAGTTAAGATGACTGAGTCAACAGGGGTACCTGGGTGGCTCAGTCGGTTAAGAGTCCGACTTCGACTCAGGTCATGATCTTGAGGTTCATGGGCTCGAGCCCTGTGTGGGGCTCTGTGCTAACAGCTCAGAGCCTGGAGCCTGCTTCGAATTCTGTGCCTTCTTCTCTCTCTGCCCCTCCCCTGCTCATGCTCTGTCTCTCTCTCTCTCTCTCAAAAATAAACATTAAAAAAAAAAAATGACTGAGTCAACTAGCTATCACTAAACTAAGTGTGCTCGGGACAGGAACTGTATTCTCATGCAATGTTTTGCCCACAGTAAATGCTTAATAAAAGCCTATGGAATAAATAAGAATGAGCAAAAGGATGGAGGGGGAGGAGAAGGAAAGGGACTTTTGCCTATGACTCCTTCAACCTTTTGGTAGAGCCAGCCCTTGGCAAAACCGTGATTAGGAGTCAAGTTTTTGGGGCCCTTCTTTGAGCACTTGCTCCTGTTTTCTGCCCCTCTCATTACATATCCGGGCTCACCCAACTTCCTGGGACCTCTCCCTGGAGGAAAGGGGATGGTCCAGTGATTCCCTGACACATTAAGGTTAGCTTAGTATAGGAAGTGTTCCTTCCCATGAGTCTTTGTGCACCTGGGATTGAGTGTCCGGCAGTGAAGAGGGAGGCAGGGGCCGCCCTGTGAGCAGGGGAAGCCGGGGCAGCCGGTGGAAGAGGTGTTTCGAGGCTTTCCCATAGGTAAAAGTCCCTTGTTTCCCCAGGCTGCCAAAGCGTTGTTTTCAGTTCTCAAAAGTATTCATAGCCACTAGCTTACATTCCCTGAAATCGGTCATATTATCTCAGAAGGGATCACCAGAAGAGGACATTGTGACTCGCCCAAATGATACAGGGAGACAAATAATGGACTGTAGGGGGGTTAAAAAAAAAAAAAAAAAAAAAGGAGATGAAAAGAACTTCAGAGTCAGGCGGATCTGCAGGGGAACCCTAAGGACAAGTCATGTGATGCCCCGAATCTCCGTTTCCTGGCTCTTAATAAGGAGGTAGCGATACCTCTCTTTCAGAGTTGGTGTAAGAATGAGAGACAAATGCCTCACCCACAGTAGATGCCCAGTTGATTAGAACTTGTGTTGTTTAACCCTCAGAATAACATTAGTAAAAACGCCAACGCACCCTCCCCTCCCACGCGAGGCTGCGAGATAAAGCACCTTGCTCCGGGTCACATACCTAGGGAATATCAGAGCCGGTTTGAGGAACAGTCTCACCCCAGTCCCACACTCACTCTCCTTCGGGATGGTGCCCGTGCCTACAGTGCTATGGAAGTTTTTCGTGGCTTGGGAATTCTGTCTGTGTAAAGTTTTAAGTGTGGAAGGGTCAGTGACGGTTCTCCCAGGGCTCAGCTTCTGCTGGCAGTTCAGGGACGATGGTTCGTGAGGGTGGGTGTACGTTGGGGCCCTGGGTGGCTCAGTCGGTTGAGCAACTGACTCTTGATTTTGGCTCTGGTCATAAACTTGTAGTCGTGAGATCAAGCCCCGTGTCGGGCTCTGTGCTGACTGTAGAGCCTGCTTAAGATTCTCTCTCTCTCTCTCTCTCTCTCTCTCTCTCTCTCTCTCTCTCTCTCATAAAGAAAAGAGGAAGGAAGGAAGAAAGGGATTGTTTAATCCCATTTTATAGTTGAGGGATCTGAATCACTGAAACATTATGTAACTTGCCCTCGATTTCTTACTGTCGAAATGGTGGAGCTGGAAACTACACCCAGGACCGTCTGATGACAGTCTGTGCTCTGGGTCAGTGGATATGCGTCTACTGTGGGTGTAGGGAAGGCAGCGCTCGCTCTCTGTCCTCACGGGGGCAGGGGTGGGGGGAGCGTTTGCCTCTCCAGCACCTGCACCCCAGGTCACTTGGGAGACTGATTACTAACTCAACAAACCAGGGCTATTGGTCTCTTACCACAGTCCTTCAAACACACTTTAAGAATTCTCACCGACTATTTTAAATTAGAAAAGGAAAAATTTACCTGTTCCTTTTTTTTTTTAATGTGCTTATATAAAGAGTTTAAGTTGCCTCCAGCACTGATGAGAGATAATGACTATGAAGACAATGACTTTTTAAATGTTTACAGAAATGAAATGTGTGTGTGTGTATGTGTATTTGAATATACTTACACGTATCCATGTGAATACACGCATGCCCTGTTATAAAAATGGGCTCACATTCTGCATTTTATTTTATGACTTACTTTTTTTTTTTAATTTAAAAATATACATGCTTCTGCTTTCTAGGTATATGTATGTAGAGCAACTCCTTTTTAAAAATTTTTTTTAACAT
Source organism: Herpailurus yagouaroundi (assembly GCF_014898765.1). Classification (NCBI taxonomy): domain Eukaryota; kingdom Metazoa; phylum Chordata; class Mammalia; order Carnivora; family Felidae; genus Herpailurus; species Herpailurus yagouaroundi. The sequence goes on along the minus strand of NW_024412430.1, from coordinate 15,538,715 downwards.
TTATTTATTTTTGAGAGACAGAGCGTGAATGTGGGGGGGGGGGGGGGGGAGGTGCAGAGAGAGGGAGACACAGAATCCGAAGCAGGCTCCAGGCTCCGAGCTGTCAACACAGAGCCTGACTCTGGGCTCGAACCCACGAACCATGAGATCATGACCTGACCCGAAGTCGGACGCTTCACCGACTGAGCCACCCAGGCACCCCAGAGCAACTCCTTTTTTAAAAAACTATACAGTACCTACAGGAACATGTCATTTTTTTAATCATTCCCCTACTGACAGCCCTTTTTTTTTTTTTTTTTTTGCTTTCATGAACAATGCTGTATTAAATCTCTTCATGCACATAAGAATGTTTACACGAACACTCTCACACACACATGTATCTCTTTGCACGCTTTCTCCAGGAATTATTTCTGGAAGAGAAGCCGCCAGATTGGTGGATGGGCACACTGTAAAGCTGGATAGGTGATGCCATAGATCCCTCACCAGAGGCTTTGCTGGTTTAGATGTCACCACAGTGCACAGCCCCCTTTTCCCCACCCTAGACATCATCAGAGCATTTTAATTCTCGCCAGCTTGTGCAACAAAGTTGTTTTGCTTTTTCCTTCGGCTACGACTGTGATTCAGCAGCTTTTCATTTTTATATTGAGCTCTGAAGGTGCTTTCATTCTAAGAGGGATGAAGTGGCCATAACTGCTACTTGGGTGTTTCTATTATTTATTGAGCATTTTGCTTACTCTTCACCCTGCTGGGCAGGCCATGTCACTGGCAATGACGGTTTGTTTTCTTAATTGGAACCCAAAAATGTATCGAGAGAAGGAAAATATCCAGAAAATTTCCATTTCATTGACTATTGTGACGTTCCTGTCAGTTACCTTAAAAGCATTTATAGAAAAGTGAGGAGCGTTATTACAGGTACAGGGCTTTTTCATTCTTTGGGGGAATTAATGACATTTTTTTTTTCCAGAAGCGAATGTTCTGTCTTATATCTGCAGCTCATGAAGTTTAGCCTCTCTTTGAATGGAGCTCTTAAACTCAAGTTAAATATTTTCTTATAACTCTATTTCACAGGCTGCTTAGTTGGACTCTTCAGGGATGAACATATTAATGGCAATCTGTGTCTTGTAATTCTTGTATTTTTAGTTGGAATTTTCCTTGTAAACACGATAAGCAGTTGATGGTTTAAAGAAAGAATGTGAATAGCTGTGGGTGGAGTTTCCTTAAAATAAAGTCGGGGGAGCCAACATCAGGAACATATGGGTTACTGGTAATGAGGCCACTGTGTTAAGAAAACAAAATAACAACGAAACACCAGAACTGCCTTGATCTGTGCTCCCTCAGATCATCTGGGCCCAGATCATGTTGCAAAACAACCCAGTTTCCTTAGGACCTCTAGGTGGTTTACTTACAATTGTGAGCACCCTTTCTGATTACAGAAAATTTCCCTTTCCACATTTCCAAAATGTTCTGACTAACCTCTCTATTTCGTTCTCTAGCAAGGGCTCGGAGAACTAGACCTTAGAAGATGTGGCCATTGATTGAAGTAAAAACATTCAGACATTTTTCTGGGTCATTTCAGTGTAACAGCCAGCCTTTCCCTCCTGCATTCCTCCCCCAAACCCAGTCTCTTATCACACATCCCAACGCACAACTTCTTTTGAGTTGTTAAATTTTCTTGCCATGATGGCCAAATGATTCAGGAGATCTGAATGAGCCAAACATTTACCCAAGGTCTTTGGCATCTGTGGATCTGGGCTGCTGTGGTGTTTTTATTCATACCGGTGAGGTGAAGGACAGTGCCTGCATTTATATTGCAATTTATAAATTACTCTTAGGTACAAAAGTGTTATCAGTAACTATATGTTGTATCCGTTATATCAGTAAGTTATATCAGTAACTGTAATGGAAGTGCTCAGTAAGATATTTGTTGGAGGAATCCCTGAATTCTCACTGTAACTTTGTGAGGAGAGTAGGAAATACACTTCTGCCCCTGTTTAGAGATGGAACTCAGAGTAGTGGATCAGGTTCCTTGACCTTGGGATGGTTTCCTAAAAGAGAGCAGGGCATTCTATGGATGGGTCAAGTTACCTAATTCTTCTGCCCAGTCTTTCACTTCCTCATGTTCAGTGGCCTCTCAGGCAGCTGCACAAAAAGGTGGCCTGGAGAAGCACAGCTCTCAGGGCACCTGCACCAGGCCAATCAAACCTTCATCATCTTTGTTTCTTCCTCCATTAAAAAAAAAAAAAAAGGAAATCCATGTTAGAACAGGAAGTCACACTGATGGGCTATTGTGTAGACGATCAGAATCTTTGAGCTTCGTTATGCTCCCTCTCACCATTGGTATTTGCACAGGAGGCTCCAGTGTGGGTGTCATTGACTCGTTCTCAGATACTCTGCTCCTGTTATGTGCTGGATCCTCTTTGGGGTGCTAAGGCTATCTAGGTAGAGGGAACAGACACAACTCCTGCCTGTCCTGAGCTTATATACAAGGGGTGATGTTTGGCAAGCAAAACCTTTGAACTCAGAGAATATTCCTTATGGTCTATGTGTAGGCAAGCAATCATGCCATCTATTTATTCCCTGTAGCTCTCGGCACATTTTTTAGATGCTTAATACTCAAAATTCAGGACTTCAGTGTGCCATGGAATGCGATTGAGCAGGAAAGGAAGGACCCTGTGGATTATACATACCCATCAGAGCATGGACCCCCAGGTGGTGGTGGGAGGAACTCTTTCTAGCCAAAGGAGTGGAGTGGAGACAGCAGGTCATAAATTTGGTGGTCCGGATTAGTAGTCAGTGACCACAAGGTCTAACAAGATAAAAAGGCAAGTTTCCTGGCAGTCAGGTGGAAGGGGGGACACAGATCCTGGAATCCAGTGATGTTCTTAAGGTTTCATAAAGGTAGTGTCCCCTCTGCTATCTCAAACCCACTTATATATATTTCTTTACTGATTGACTTCAAGCCCAGATGTCATCTCAACATTCAAGAGAATAGATTTGGGGGAGGCCTAGTAGTATAGAACAGGAACTTCACTGTGAGGCAGAGGCTCAGCAGGAGAAATACTCAAACCATTGGCACAAGATGGGGCCCACTCTTAGATGAGAGTGCTCGGAAATTGTGTAATCACGGACGTGGGTTCAAACAAGCAAGAAGTCCCCTAGTCAGTGGACTGGATATATTGTGGAAATCTGGTTACAGCCGGACAACAGAAGTTTGTGTCACAAGATAAGTATGAAGCCCACAGTAAGACCAAGACTTCGGAGTCACTCAGATGAGGTCCCATGATTTCACCTTGACCAAGAACTTAAATATGCAAAAAGGGCCCCGGGGGTGGGGAGGGAGGCCATCTTGATCCATATCTGCTCAGAGTATAATCCAAAGTCACTTAAGGGCAGTCATCGTGACTTTATCCCCAAGGGTTCTCAGAGTCCAGCAGAAAGGGCAGGGGACCAGCCCAGGAAAGGAGATGCCCGTCAGAAGTCCTCTCTTCTTCCATTGCAAACGAAATCCGAGCTGTTCTGTGTTTTCCTATTGGTGTATTTCATTTGGAAAACTTTCAGAAGGTTAAAAATCATCTAAAGGTGCTCTTAGTACCTCTTAGTCTTTAGTGTAAGAAATACCTTGTTAGACATGAAGATTTCCAGGTGGTTCACCCAGGCGTGCTGATTCACCAGGTCTGCCCGGAGCTGAGCTAGAGCTGATGCCATGGTACCCACTTTAAGAGTCACTGGCCTAGGCCCCAACCGTAGGATCAGTGCTCCCTTGCCGTGCCTCACCAGTCAGAGGTCATCCAGAGGAAGCAATTGGCCAGTGGCGGAGAAAGTCAATACTTGCCAGCTTTCTTCTTCTTCTACTTCCCAGGGAAGTCCTGTAAATGTAGCACAATTCAAAACGTGCCAAGAGCCAGGGTGGCTCGCACGGACCCCAGCGGGGGCTGCAGCACTTTACCTGTGTCTGGAATCCTCTTCTCTGCCAGACCTTTCTTACAACAGAGCTAGCTTGGAAGGACAAAGGCACAGGGGATTAAATCTTCATTCTTTGCCATTCTTTCCTTGTTCTGCTTTCGGCCTGAGTACCCCCGAGTCAGTTGCTTGTGAGCGTTATGGGGCAGAGCTCTCCTCGACCAGGACAGATACACCTTTGTACTCAGAGAATGTAGGAGGGTAGGTGGCACCGGGCTGTTGGGACAAGAGGGGCTAGGATTCTCAGTGGGTTTTACTGTTTGCCAAATACCGTCACGCTTACCGTTTCGTGTGATCCTTACAGCCCCTCATTCGGGGGACATACACCAGCAACAGGGTGGCCCCCACTCATACAGAAATTCCCAGCTCATTCTCCTCAACCCTAAGCAGTGGCCAAGGTGTTCACGTCACATGACCACCAGACACAGTGTCCAGATCCTGAACCCTCCGTTCCAGGGCCTCCCACGGATCCAGGCTTTTTGAGTCACAGGCAGGTGTTGGGTGTGAGCGGCAACTCATGGGCACCTGGGCCCTGCACCCCATCCATTTGTTCCCGCTGCTTCTTCCCCTTCCTTCTGTGGGGATGATGATGCTGCCGCATGAGGACTGTTACCCCCCTTTTGGAAACAGGGACTCATAGGCTCAGAGGGGTTATGGTTTCCTCCAGGCCACAAAGCGAGGCTTTCAAATCCATTTTGGACTCTCTGGGTCTTCTGGTTTTGAGAGCCTTCATTTTATGTCATCTCCAAATGTTTCATTATCACCGTCAGAACTCACTGAACCATTTTACTATCGCTGTAGCTACCCACACATGGCAATTACAGAGACACATTGCAATTAGTTTACTTTGGCAGCTTATCACTTTGAGAATTTGGAAGCCAGAGGCCACCACGCGTTAGGGTTTTGGGTGGGTTGAGGATATTTTAAATGAAAATGGATGGCGTCTCTGCACCGGAGCATTCCCTCCCTCCCACCCTGCCGTGTCCCATTTCCCTGGTGCCCCGGTCAGCAACAGGCTCTGCCCACTCCCAGCCCCTTGTTTGGCCCTTTGTAGACATCTCCAGCAGACCCTCTCCCTCTTTCCCTACCCTGGCCCCGAACCCGACTCCGTGGGCAAGAACCTCAAACACCTTGGGTTGCTGTGCGGGGTGCGAGCACAGGAAAGCGCTCAGAATGTTCTGAGCGTGTCTCACGGTGGCGTGTCGGCCGGCCACAGAGGGTGCAGATGACAATGGCGCCCCTTCTTGGATCCAGTTGGACTTTTCTAAGTAGAAGCTCTCAGCTCTGCACCCCACCTGACCCAGGGCAAGGGGACCAGGCATTTGCTCCGGTGGTCAGTATTTGAGCCACGGCCCCAGGGTTCCTACAGCAGGAATGTGTCCAATGGGAATTTTAAGGGTTAATATTTCCATTACTTTCCTCTTTCCTGGTACAGTAGCTGCTTAAATGTCAGTCGTAAATAGCTCAAGTGCTTTGCAAGCTGGTTCAGTTCTCAGCCCGAAGAAAAATCTGTCTTCCTCACACAGTCTGCGAGCCGCTCCTAAAGCTTCCCCATTTATAGACTCTGTATTAAAATGAAGAGTCATTTTCTCCACGGCGTCCAGGGAGGAGGCTTAGCAGAGTTCTAGCTACATGAAGACCTGAGTGGCGTTGATGGCCACGACCAGGAGCCCAAAAGTGACAACCAAATTGTGGAGATTCTGCTTTGAAGAGCAGTGTCATTTTATACTTAAGGGTTAGGAGAGAAAAACTGCTGAAGAATTGTTTGTGCATTCTACAGAACCTAGAAATACTTCTGATCTTATTGCATGGTAATAATAATTGCTCCTGTTTACGGAGGGCCTTCTGCACCCCAGGGAAGGCGATAGATGCTTTTATACGCACTCTCGTATATAATGCTTTCCACAACCCCATAAAGTAGGTATTATTTTAAAAGAAAATGAGGCCCAAGCAGGAAAATAAGGTATCCAAACTGGATAAATGAACACAGCTGGTTAACGGGCCATCCAGGATTCAAACCCAGATCCAAGTTGTCCGTGCAATGGATAGAAATAAAATAGTGACTAAATCAGAAAATTGGCCAGAAGAAATTTCTAAACTGTTTCTGTTTTTACTTTTGAGGGTTTTAGAGGGGTTTTTTTTTGGTGGTTAGGTGATGTTTATTGATTTTTATTAATTTATCCAATGCCTTTCTCCCTATTGAAAGTGTATGTTATGAAATGTTGGTCCAGTGTGAATAAGTTGCCTCTGATCTGGCAATAAGGTACGTCCACAAACGTGGCAAGATTCTGTTTAAACTCATTTGGCCCATGAGCTCAAGTCCTGGTAGTCTGGATGAACCGTGTCAACAAACAGACCAGGGTTTGAGTCTTTGTGTTGTACCTTGGTAGCTCTGAGGATTTGGGCAAGTTACTTTAACTTCTCTGCTTCTTTGGCTCAACCTGGGGACCATGCCGTTAACGCCAAAGTTATTGACAGGATGAAGATTTTCTATACGAAGCCCATAGGGCGGTGGTTGACTTGGAGCAAATAAATATCAGTCCGTCTCCTTCCTTCTGGTAGAATTCCCTGACTGGTTGGTGTATCACTAACCAGAATGTTCTGCAAAAAAAATGCCAAAGCAAGGGAATTGTAAATGAGAAAGTTCTGAACTTAGTAGGAACTAATATGGTGGCCGTGTTACTTCTGCTGCCCATTTGCTTTTAAGATAAAGGCTGGATCCTTGAATAATTCCAAATACCTGGATGTTGGGAAATACTAAAATGGTTGCATGAATTTGCCACTTTTCTCTCCTTTGCGTGGCATCGTATAAGCAAAGTCCTGGTTGTAAATGCAGGGAACGCAACAACTCCTCTGCGTCCGTCTGTTTGTCTCTGCAGTGGGAACATTTGTTCGAATCCCCTGCTTGCTTACCAGACAGGAATCAACTGTCTACGTGACAAGGAATCCTACAAGTATTCTCCCAAGGTGCCCTGTGAGTCATAAGCGTGTGATTCCCTGGGCCCTTCTTTCAGTAAGGTTGCAGCGTATAAAATCAGACTAATAGGGCGCCTGTGGGGCTTAGTCGGTTGAGTGTCCGACTTGATTTCAGCTCAGGTCACGATCCTACAGTTCGTGGGTTTGAGCCCCGCGTTGGGCTCCGTGCTGACAGTGTGGAGCCTTCTTGGGATTCTCTCTCCCTCTCCCTCCCTCTCTACCCCTCCCCTGCTTGTGCTCCCTCTCCCTCTCTCAAAAGAAATAAATAAAAATGTCAAAAAATAAGCAAAATCAATAAAATAAAGTCAGGCTAACGAACAGAGATGCCAAAGATCACGTGCTTGTCACCTTCCAGGAGCGTTAGCAGAGGCTTCCCCCTCTTCTTCTGGTTGGCTTGTGTTATGGGTCATAGAAGGTATTCAAAGGGGGCAGCTCCAGGGTCCTGAGAGAGTAGAAGGAAATGCACGAAGAGCCCTAAGAGAGTTGGAGAAAGAGAAATCAGTTAGGGGAGCCGAAGGGAGTAGGGTCACATGTCTTCTCTGTTTGTCCTTGTCCCTGCTGGTTTGGGCTGTCTCTTTCATGGCCTAGGTTTCATCCATGCCCCTGATCATGCAGCAATTCTAGAACCGAGACAGAAGAAAAAAAAAACCCTCCACATTTCCTAAAGTAACCCACAAAATTATAGTCTCTGCGGAAAAATAATTAGAGCCATAAAGCTCATAAATACTTAGCTTTCCTTCCACTTGGCTACCAAACAAACTGTGCCACCAAAGGGCTGAGATGCCACCAGCCCTGCCTGTGCCTCCGATACCCCCCTACCCTCCTCCCAGGCACGAATCAGTCAGAGCCACCGGAGGAGAAAGAGTCCCCGGGGCTGGTCCCCAGCAGAGCCGCGGGATGGGCTCCTCGTGGGACCTGCCATCACGAGCCAGGGCCAGACGGAGGGCACCGCTATTCCAAACTCTGTTGAAAGTTGTGAGAGAATCCAAACTTCTGTCTCCTCTGCTGCCTTTTCTGCTTCTCACCCTGCATGCATACTGGAGAAAAGAGTATACATCCCTTAAAGAAAATGCACTTTTTATTGTCGTCATACAGAGTCTGAAACTATATTACTTGGTTTCTCATTTATATGTTTCTCTTTCTTTCTCCCTAAAACATAACCTCCAAGACAGCACGCAGGGTGTTTTAGCCAGCATCGTGTATCCAGCGCTCAGGTGCTTAGTGAATAGTTGTTGAGTGAAATAAAAGCAGAAAACCGGAAATGCTTGTGTTGGCGGAAGAAAAGGAAAAAGTGGCTTTTGCGGAGTGCCGATAACTGTGTGACACGGGCCCTCTCTTCCAGGCCCCTTGATTTTTTGCTCTTACCTTATCCACTAGATACCGTGAACCCCTTTACAGAAATCCCGCGACAGGGGCAGACACACACAGTAATCCGTGTTCCTTCTGGAAGGTCAAGACACAGCCGGCCCCAGAAGCCTGGCCGTGGCTGGCCACAGCAGTGCTTGGCCTGACCCCTGAAACAATGTCCTCAGGTCACACGGAGGTGATGGCTGTCGGCATTATTTCCAAGGGCCCTCACAAAGGATGCTTCTGAGCCTGCTCAGGCCACACCTGGTTGGAGAAGTAGTTCTCAGGGACCTTGCTGTTGCCCGTGTGGGACTGCCCCTATGGGCTGCCTGCTCCTCTAAGCTGTCATCATGGTCAGGACACAGCTTGCCACAGGGAGGGGTCGGTCTTGATTCTGAACACCGTCCACCCAGCATTTTCCCTGGTGCCCAGAGTTTGGTGGTGCTTCCCACCCTCACCTTCGAGGAAAACAAGAATTGGGCTTTGCAAAGCCATCTGCCACATAAACGAACCCACTGGGTACACAGCTCCCGACACAGAGGCTTGACGAGGTGTAGGCTGATGGTTTCCCTCCCCTTCCATGGGGCTGAACTGTTGGGTAGAGCCTCTGTGTCAAGCTTTACTCCACCATCATGCAGATGGGATGTTGGGGACCAGCCGGTGCCTGTTGCCGCTCCCAGTGGGCACGGCCAGCTGTGTCCACAGTCTGCACGAAAGAAAGTGGGCGACATGTTTCCTCTTCCTTCTACTTCTGAAGGGGAATGTGGCTCGCACCTTCAGGAGACCTGAAATGCCCTGGAGGTTTAGCTTGGAACAGTGCTCATCCGCCCTCTTGAGGGCTGCAAGTTGGCTGACCGTCGTTCACTTACTTATTTATATATTGGTTTCCTCCACAAAGATTGGAGTGGTAAATCTTCAAGGAAAAGATAAATGCAATAAAGAGTCTAGTATATTTCCTATCTTGAAGGCCATGAGTCTAAGAAGCCTTGTCTGGCTTTTATTTAAACCCTGGGTGGTGGGCCATGTGTTTTTCCTTCAGGAATTTAACCAGAAACATTGCTTTTTTCTTTTTTTTTTTTTCCTTTTCTTTTATTTTAAAGTCTGTTTATTTTGAGAGAGGTAGAGAGAGCAAGAACACGAGCAGAGGAGGGGCACAGACAGAGGGAGAGAGAGCATCCCAAGCAGGCTCCATACTGTCAGCGCAGAGCCCGATGTGGGGCTCGAAGTCACAAACCCGTGAGATCATGACCCGCTCTGAAATCAAGAGTTGACACTTAACCGACGGAGCCACCCAGGCGCCCCATCACTGGAGACCTTTCTGAAACAAAGTGTGCTAACCCTGGGTAGGGCAGATGGCTGTTTAAATTTCAACTAATTAAAATTAAATAAAAGTAAAGGGCCGGTTCTTCTGTAGCACTAGCCCATCTCAAGCTCTCGGTTAGCTGGACAGCGAGATACAGGTAGAAAGAGATCGTTTCCGTCATCGAAGAAAGACGGCCCTAGAGAACACCTTTCTGTGATCGTATGTAGTCATGCAATTCCTCTCGCCTCTGGCTCCCCCCACCCGCCCCACCCCTTCCACTTTGGGAAGGAAACCAACACCCAGCTTCATGGGGCTGATTTGTTCCTTAGCAGCCACAGTGACTGTGAACTCCTGATCAAACCTGTCATCACAGAGGCCTCAGTGACCCCCATGTGACAAACCGAAGAGGTAGTTTCTTTAAGAATGAAGTTTAGTGAGGGGCGCCTGGGTGGCTCAGTCTGTTGAGCGTCCGACTCTTGATTTCAGCTCAGGTCAGGATCTCACGGTTTGTGGGTTCGATCCCCGTGTTGGGCTCAGCACTGACAGTGTGGAGCCTGTTTGGAATTCTGTGTTTCTTTTTCTCTGCTCCTCCCCCGCTCGTGCTCTCTAAAGAAAGAAAGAAACATTAAAAACGAAAAGAAGTTTAGTGATGCGTGTAGCCCATAGAGAATATTAGGAGAGAAAAGAAAACAAAGCAATATATATAACGTGCCAGCTTTGTGTATATATATATATATATATCTGGCCATATCTGAATGTGGACATAAAGTTTTTCCTTTCTTTGTTTATACTGTTCTACATTTTCTAGTTGGTAAAATTAATTTCAAATAATTTTTGTTTGTTTCAAGTTTTTATTTAAATTCTAGTTAGTTAACATAGAGTAATATTGATTTCAGGAGAATTTAGAGATACAAATTATAATTAGAAAAAAAAGGTATATTTTTATTTTTTTAATGTTTATTTTTGAAAGAGAGAGAGTGAGTGGGGGAGAGGCAGAGTGAGTGGGGGACAGAGGATCTGAAATGGGCTCCACGCTCACAGCAGAGAGTCCGACGCGGGGCTCGAATTCACAAACCAGGAGATCGTGACCGGAACGGAAGCCAAACGCTTAACTAACTGAGACAGCCAGGTGCCCCCAGGTGTGTTTTTAGAAGGGAAAACACTTCCCCAAAGTTGACAAGAGGAGGAACGATTCTCCTTGACCTTCAGGAGCTGCAACTTGGGTAGATCCAGTTTATCTGCAGATTCCTCCCTGCCTGCCACCTCCTCCATTTTTAGAAGCAAAGTAACTTGTAAAACGGGGGAGAGGCGATTTTATAACTAAAGGTGACAGCTAACATTTATTGCCAACCCGAATGTACGTGTCTGTTCCTACGCTGTTATAACTGTGTATGCGCTCTCGCTCTGAGGGCACTATCAATCCTCAAGGGCGCAAGGTATTATCTTCTGTTTCTTTGGTCTCTCGGATAGCACCTTGGGCAGCGCCCACTGATAGTCATTGACTGATTGACTGACTGACAGATTGGCTGACCTTGCCATCACTCTTGTCTTAGGCCCACGAAATGTGTTAACATCTTGCCTCATTTTGCTTTTGGTCTGAGAGGTAGCATTCCATCCAAATTCACTACACGAAGTCCAACAGCTGGAATACAGGAGCCATTCATCAGAAAACGAGTTAGGCTTCCTTAGGGTTCGTGTGTGTGGCAAGACCCTAATGGAATTTTTTTAAATTTCGTTCATTTTGTGAAAACAGCCCTGGAAAGAGGATATGTTAAAGCTCTTTGATTTGACTGACCACGGCCATCCACACCAGTGGATTTGGCATCTCTAGTGACTGGCTTCTTGGAGGGACGGATTTAATAAAGAGGATTTTCTTCCCCCGGGTTGGCTGTGAGAGTGATCAGACATGCTTGTGGGGCCATTTTCTGGTTCCCACTGTTCTTGTGTCAGCCAAGACAGCCACAGGCAGGAATTACAGTCCACTCCGCCTTCTCACTCCGATCCAGGCCGACGGGGGAGCCTGGGGGATGGAGCCCAGGATGTTGGGTTTACGAGTTAACCTCACCGGCTGTGTTTCACCACACGACGTACCTTTTACACTCGCACATCACGATACTCAGAGGTAGGCTGAAGCCAGGTAACATTTCTGCTCTCTTAGAAACATGAGAGAAGATAGGGAAGAGAGAGAAGTGGTTTTCACGAAAGGTCAGTGAAGGTCTGCATCACTGTTCCTGACATACCTGAATGATTAATGTCCCTATCTGGGGAGTTGAGGGAGCTTAGTGAGAAATGTCTTCTCCTCTTGGAAGGGTAACAGTACACTGAGGAACGCTGTCAGGGAATTTATGGGTGACAAATGTGGGCAGAGCCAGCCTAGTGATATAAATAGCAGATAGTGTCTATTCTTCTCAGTGAGGAGACATTACACTCTAATAAACCAACAGTGTGGTCCACAGCCCTGTTTTCATCCTAATATAGATGACTGGCCACCAGATAGCCAAAGTCAAGATCAGTCCAAGGAACCTCCCAAACCATGAAGCTGCTCGTTCGAGTTTCCTTCAGATCACTCAGACATGTTGTTGTTTTGAGCTTGTGCCGGGGGTGAGCGAGGAAATCAGGACGTGTGTCAGTGCAAGACGTGGGAACCAACATGGGCAAGATGTGCACAGCTCAGGTCCCCACAGGGCCAAGAATGTTCCAGAGGATTTTACCAGAGAAGTGGGTGTGTGCCACATGCCTGCTGCTCTTTCCGTTTGGTTATTGTTGAAGGACTTAACTTCTTGCCTTTCCGAAAATTTTCTTTCTTTTAATAATTAGGTTGTGGTTTTTTTTGAGAACTCGGTTGTTATAAAATTCACTTTTTAATTTTACTTATTTAACAAACGCATCACATACTGTGTAAACTAAAATATACAAATATCAATTACATAATTATCGAATTATATTCTATAATATGTAAATATTAACTTCTCTAATGTTCATCATAACTCAGTGAAGTGTAGGTACTACTTTTAACCCCACTTTACAGATCAGAAAACAGACATCGGGAGGCTAAGTAATTCACTAAGACTACACAGTTGGTAAGTGGTTACACAGGGACTTGAACCCAGGAAGTCTGGTTCCAGCATACTTTCCCTTCACTGCTATTAAAGTTCAGAAAAATATAAAGCCCACACTGTATATACTGCATGTTAGCTAACTGGACAATAAATTATACTTAAAAAAAAAAGAAAAGAAAAATATAAAGCCCGAAAAAACCAGCCCAACGACAACTATAGAAACGTTGCTTTGATGTCTGTGCTCTGCATAGGCTCCCACGTGACTGCACCTAGTCTCCATATTCCGCTTCATATCTTGCTTTTGTTTTCTTCTGAACCTTATATGATGGTCTTTCCATGTTATTAAAAACCCCCTGTAAATATTGTTTTAATGCCTACTTAATGTTTCCATCGTATAAGCATATCACTCTTTGCTTAATCATCCCCTTATGGAGGCCCGTTTGGCTCTTGGGTCTTCTGTTCTGACAACTAGCACTGCAGTGACTGTCTCTGTGCAGAATTTCCTCTGTTCTTTGTTTCTTTTTTTTTTTTTAAGTTTATTTATTTGAGAGAGAGAAAGAGAGAGTGCGAGAGCAAATGGGAGTGGAGGGGGGGGCAGGGAGAGAGAGAGAAAATCCTAAGCAGGCTCCACACCGTCAGCATACAGTGGATGTGGGGCTCGAACCCACAAACTGTGAGATCGTGACCTGAACACAGTCAAGTGACAGACACTTAAGGACTGAGCCACCCAGGCGCCCCCTTCTGTGCTTTGGAAAAGAGTTTTAGAATACGTACTCAGAAGTAAAATCCTCAAGTCCAGGTGTATGTATGTGAACACTTCTAGGGATCTACACCCAGGTTGTCCAGTGGTTTTCCAAGAGGCTTGTACTTTCCTGGTGTCCACAGCGCTGGACAGAAGTGATTGTCATTCTCACACCAGCACCGAGAATGATTTCTAGAAATCTTCGCTAATGTGATAGGTAGAATATTGTCTTGATTTTATTTCTTTGTTGGCTAGAGGATTGAGTTTGTCCATATTGGTCGATCAATTATAGGAATCTTTGAGTAGTCTGGTTGGGTCCTTTGCCCATGTGTCTGTCAAGATCAGACGGAAGCCTTTGGGGGTCAAACAGAGAAAGGCCAGTGGTTTCCCATTCTTTCTTCTCTTGCCTGAACATGATATTTCCCCGGGTATTTTCCCAGTCTCTACTGTAATGTATGCATTTAACCTTCCCCCAAAACCTTATGTGCATTTTTCTCTGGATCCTATACAAAATATACTACTGTCTGCTTGTAAAGGGTTATTATTTCATTTTCTACTGTGAGTGTGCTCCATGCCTAAATCTGCATTGGTCCCTCCGTCTTGGATCATAAGCTCCTGGAGGGCCAGCCTATGTCTTTTTGAGCAGTTAGGCACACTTTTCTTTGGTGGCGTCCCCAGCAACCACAGAACAGGCCTCCTGGCTGAAGGTGATAGGAGCATTTACACAGGCACCTTGAGAGTACGAAACAGAAGTGAGAAGGGTTAAGAGTGTAGTAGACTGGATGTGGCCATGTGCCCTGGTTGTGCTTAAAGAGAGCTGGAAAGAACCCAGTAACACCTCCCCTACCTATTGATCAGTGAGAAGGGGGAGTTCTAGTGGAGAAAGGCACACAGGACTGGGGACCCAAAGCCCAATGAATTAGTCCCGAGTTCTCCATCATTTCATATGAGCCCTGGGTCACTTTCTCTACGAGTCTCTCGTGTTTTTTTCCTACCCGAAACACAGTAGTGATGTTAAGAATAGCCGATGTTTCTAAAGCACCTTAAAATGCTATCTATGGTCTTCCTATCCCTTAATCTTCACTATAGCCAGTGAAACCGACACAGTTTACAGGTGAGGGAACAGACACAAAGAACTACAACCTTCCCTTCAATAAAGCATCAAATGAAGATTTCATTATTAGATTTTTAAAAGCTTCTTATGCTCCGGGAAAACAATCCATTGACTTAAGTGTATCACGAGGCAAGAAGGAAGGCAGAAAAGGTAAGATATCTTGGAAGGTGTAGAGGATCATGGGAAAGGACCACAGATGCCCCAAGGAAAACTCCATTACACGAGAAAAGAAAAATTGAAAGACATCAGTGAAACAAGATCAGCAGAATGTCGATGATTACGTTCAAATATTAAGAAACCTTTCGTCCTATTTCTTCATTACATTGTGTCTTCACTTCCAGTTTTCCCCTTTACCGCAAAGATCAACAACAGTAATATATTCTAGCACATTCCATCTTATGGGTACCCCATACCTATTCAACATAGTGAAAAAAGTTATAAAGGAGTTTGAAAGTATCCGTTAGAAGGACAGATGGATGGACAGATCGATTTTGCTTTTTTTCTTTGTAAGTGGGCCTTGTTAAGAGCATGCTTCAGGCTTTACCAAATGTGAAAAGCGGAACAGAATGTAAGGTAAAGGAGGTGATGACGATGTACCCAAATGCGGTGGGAGGGTCTGGGTAGGCACGTTCTCTGAAGGTCAAGTTCACAGTCTCCAGGACTCTGTAGAGCATCTGGGGAAGGTAAGGAGCCCTTCATTCAGCTTCCAGTCCTGGAGCAGGAGGTAAAAATGTCAAAAGCCAACAAGCTTTGTTGGCCCCTGAAGGTAGAAGAGCTTCTGCGGAAATAGTGCATTTCGGAGGCTCACTTACGAGATTTTACAGGTGGGCTTAAGAGTTGAAGGCATTTTGTCGCATGAGTCAGGCTGAGCAAGGGTCTGGCTGTGCCGGGGTGGTGTTTGGAACGGCCTTCTGCGGTAGATCACTGCCATGTTTGTATTTCAGGATTTTATGGGCAGCTCCAGACCTTCTGCCCCCCACAGTACCCGGACCCCCAGAGAGCCGTGCTGCCCAGCAGCTCGTGCAGTGTGGTGCCTTCCTTCGAGGACTGCCTGGCCCCCACGCCCATGGGGCAGGCTGGCTTTGACGTGTTCCACAGGGCCTTCTCGGCTCACTCGGGCATTGCAGGTATGTTGATGACTGTCACTTAGAAACCCCGGCAGACTAGCAGGTGAGACCGGGACTAGACTTGACCCTGCACGTGACCGCAGCAAATCCCGTTGAATCCGCCCCTGTCGTATCTCGCACCTTCACGCTCCTCTCCAGGCCCACCTCCGCCACCCTGGTTCAGGGGCCACAGTGTCCCTCCCGGTCTGTGACAACAGCTGTAGCCTTCCAGCGTGTTCCCTGCGTCAACTCTACCTTTACCATTCTTCCCTCTGCACCACCGTGAGCATTGCCTTCCAAAAATGAAGGACAGAATAAGCCCCTGTCCTCCTTGAATACCTTAGCCTCCAGTTGCCTAAAGAATAAAGTCTTCTCCTTGGCAAGGCAGTCAAAGCCACGAGATAGGCCTGGTCACATGCTCCAGGCCTCACCTCACACCTGTCTCCCCACGTGCACTGCCCGTGCACGTGGCCCCACAGCCCCTCGCTCTCCGTCTTTGTGCTCTGTTTCCTCCTTCTAGAATGTTCTTTCTTTACCTCTCCATCTGTGAGAATCCCATCTTTCTTTATGGCTCAACTGCAGTCATCTCCTTTCTCAGGCCACCCTCACCCTTCCCTCGAACACTTGACTTTTATTTGCACTCAGCCCGTATTTTCTGCCAAGACTTACCTTGACCGTTCCTGCCAAGACTTACCTTGACCGTAGGCCTGCAAGTCCGTCAGCCTCCTTCCCCACTGAGGGCCCCGGGGACAGAGAGCCGTTGAAGGTCCTAACCCTGGGCCCCCACTCAGCACTGGCCGTAGGGCACACACGGTGGGTAGAGACAGGCGGGACCGTTGACTTCTTTCTCCTTCTCTTCCAGTGTATGATTTGCCGTCGGGGTCCCCCGGCCTCTTCGGGGATTCTGTGCGTGGCGGGCCTGAAGACGCCACGTTCTTGCAGATCAGCGCTGTGGACCGCTGTCCTAGCCAGCTCTCCTCTGTCTATACCGAAGGCTAAAAGCTCCCCTGGCCTCCACTACCACTGGCATCCGGAACCTTTTCGTCGCTCGCCACCTTGTACTCTCACACCCTCACTGACTGCACGAAGAGGATGCCAGCCGCTTCCGTGGAACCTGCAAAGTCCCAGGCGTGTCTCTGGAAGGCGGGACTGGTCAGGGCCGGCTGTCCCAGGGCTGCGTGTGGTTGCTGCTCTGTCTGGATTTGCTGGTGGCCCACAGGACTGTCTCTTCAAAGGGAATTTAGAGTCACTCTACTGGACACCTGTTCCTTCCAGCTGTCCACTCTCAAAGGACACCAGTGAAAGGACGCACACGTCACAGTGCAGTTCGGGGACCACCCTTGCACGGAACTCCAAGTAGGGAAGGAAAACCCAAGTTACCAGAAGCACAGAGA
Source organism: Herpailurus yagouaroundi (assembly GCF_014898765.1). NCBI lineage: Eukaryota > Metazoa > Chordata > Mammalia > Carnivora > Felidae > Herpailurus > Herpailurus yagouaroundi. Next base: position 15,521,714 of record NW_024412430.1, on the reverse strand, counting down.
ACTGCCTCGCCCCGTACTCATCCTCCCCACTGGCTCCGGCAGGACCCGATGAGGGAAATCTGCATCCAAAGCACCGCTTGGGCTCAGCCCGCGGAGGAGCCCCCCCACCCCCCATCCTGGCACTGCAGCGGCCTGGCACCCCGGCGAGCTGGTGCCTCTCTGCTCTTCCCGTCCCCGTGCTAACCAGTCGCTTTTCAGTATTTCTCCAGAAGCAAAATGAGGTTCTATCAAGCACAGTCCCTTAAAAGGCACTACAACCTGTTTTATATTCCAGCAACTTATCTTAGTTCTTTTATGCTAAAGACTTGTTATTTACATCTACTTTTAAAGGAAGAAAAATATTTAGAGGTCTGTTCTTTGGATGGAAATAGTTATCTTAATCACCCCAGCTACATCCATTTTAGCCACAGCCCGTGGCCCCTCCTGGTCCCACCTCGCAGCGCCTGGGAGCCCCCCCAGAGTCGCAGTTTTGCACTGAGCGAAAGGCACCGGCGGGAAGTGGGTGGGCCCAACCCCTTCCCAGTGCCGTAGCAGAAACCCTGGTGGGCTGACTGCGTGAGGCGACTCCACCTCGAAGACCTTGTTCAGTGGAAAAGATCACTTGACTCGTTGACCCTTCGCCTCCGCTCGGGGAATGCCGCGCCCAGGTCGTGCTAGAAGATGTGGAACAGGGACACGCCGAGTTGAGATCCCGGGCTCTCTCAAAAAACCACACGAGAGGTGCCTGATGTCCACTTACCTTGCACAGCCTCTGCTCGCCTCCGTTAGGATGTCCACTCATCCGTCTGTCCCTCCCCCATATTCTCCCCTCCCTCCTCGCTCTTGTCACCTTCTTCTCTGTTCCCGCTCGCCCACCGCCACTGCCTGAGCACCCTTGGCAAGGTCTTCCCAAGGAGGGGGTAGAGGGAAGGCTGGGGCAGCAGATGTTCGCTTTTTTCACGTAACCCTAGCCTGGGATTTCCACAGAGCTCTTGGTCATTTGATAGCAAACCTGAACAGGAAGCCACTTTCTGTGATGCGTTTACAAAGCTATTCAAAAAGATCTTAAGTCGTGCGCGCGTCAGGCCATAAAAATTAGCCACACCCCAGAGACCCCCTGGTAAACTCTGGCGTTCCAGAACTATCGCGTTTCAACGTCTCTTTTCTCTGTCCTTAAGAATGGGTTCTGAACACAAATGAAACAATGTGGTCTGTCCAACTGGGATCGTTACGGTCTTCGAGAAGGGTTAACAGCTGGGTGTCCCGGGACAGTTTGTGTCCAGACAGACAGGTCCTTCCAGTCGGGCTCGGCAGTCGCTCACGTGCTGCTTGACGCGGACCGGATCCCAACACGTCACGGAGAGAGGGGACTAAAGAGCCGCGTGTGGGGTCGCTTTTACGGTGGGCGAGGTCCGCCGACCGCTGAGCTCCGATCTGAGAAAGGCCAGGCCCGCGAGAGGGCCGAGTCACCCACTTGACAAAGATCTGCGCTGCTTTCCGAAAGGCTTCCCTTCCAGATGAGCCCCCGGGGGGGCCCCCCCCCCCCCCCCGCAGACTTTGTGGGTTAGGTCACTTGGCCTAAAGGAGGACACGTGCGTGCTACCTGCCATCCCTTGCGTGTCCTTTGTCACACTCTGCAAAAGAAGGTAGGGATCCGGTGTCTTTGGGGAGGCAGCGCGGCCATTCTCAAACGCTGAGGCCTGCGTGGGGAACTCAGAACCTTCTTCATGTGTGAGATGAGGGAGGGAGAAGCTGACAAAACGCAGGGTGAATGCAGTGATGCCTCCGTGCCTCGCGGCTTTTACATGATTTACCGGGAGGGAGGGAAGGAAGGCGAAGCCAGAGGCTGAACCTCACAAACCCCTGGGTGTCATCGTCCTCTTCACCTGGGGGAGATGCCCCTGTGCCCGCCTCTGGTGTTAGCCCGGCCTCACGGTGGCCCTGTCGCTGCTTGTGGGGGAAGCGGACAGCAGCAGCACCTCAGGGCCGCCTCCCTCAGCAGGATGGAAGCCCGTCCCCCCCCACCCCCCACCAGGGGACCTGGGTGTTAGCAGAGGGAGCGCACGGGAAGCAGAGTCAAGTGCGACCCGCGAGGTCAGCTGCCCCCTCACACACCCGTCGAGCGTATCCCAGGGGCTGCACGTTGGAGTCGGGGCCTCAGGGCATGACACATTCAGGTTCCTTATAGACGGCACAGGCTGTCCTCAGAGTCCAGAGTCTCCCCTGACCTTAAAATCTGCCCCTTGCTTGCTTCCAGTGTCGTGCCAGATTTATATCTGCATTCATCATCATGTCTGTAGCAGTGAAAGTAGAAACTTCGAGAAGCTCACTCCCTTCCATTTCCTGGCCTTTTTAGTCTCGACATTGTAACCATTTTCATCAACATCTGAGCAGAGATTGTCATTCCCCTGTTTTGAAAAAAACTGGTGAAATACACACAGCGCAAAGCCAATTATCCTATTGCATTAAAAAGAAAAAAAATCAGTCTGCTTAGAGACATTTCATTTGCTGCATTGTCTTAATTCCCTAAAGGGACCATTTCAAAATGTCAGTTGTAATTTAGCCTCTGATCGGCCGTTAAATATTATTTAAGTATTTGCTGGTCCTGTGGGGTGTCTCCCTTTACCCATGTCTCCCCCAAATTGCACAGGTGACTCGAAGTGGACGGAAGGCCTTCCGGGGACCCCCTGATAGAACAGGGGTGGTGTGGTTCTGTCGTGTTTCACTTACCAGCCGTCGAGCACATTAGTGTACTCGAGCAGAGGTAAACGTTCAACTCCCCTGTCTGTCCCAGAACCTGGACTTTCCAGTTGTCTTGAAGTATTGGGAATAGTGACTGTAAATGTCCAATTCAATTATTTGCTCTTTTATTTGTCTGTTTTGACCATGTCATTTTATAGCAGCATTTTTAATGGCACTTTTTGTTGGTGGTGTGGAATTTCTGCGGTTACCTTTTTTTTTTTTTTTTTGCAATGGATAAAGCAAAAAAAAAAAAAAGAAGAAGAAGAAGAAGAAGAAGAAAAGATTTATTTTGTACAGACAGCAGAACATCCTGTGTAATGTTGCTGACATAAAGCACTTTGGGGGGGGGGGGAGTGGAAATCTGTTTTCCATAAATCACACAGACTCTTGTACATAGTTATATACACTCACGTAGAGAAATGAACTGCGTATATCAAACTGGATATGGGGCCGATTTTACTTTAGGGGCACACATCTGGTGCTTATTGTCATAAATCTTTTAAAGAATTAGGTACACTTTTTTTCTATTAATATGTATAGTTTTGTGATTTGTCACAGTTATGTTTCGTATAATCATAAGTTATTTTGTCTTGTTTCATGAAGTCCTTTTTTTTTTTTTTATGTCAAAAGTAAAATGAAGGGATTGTGCACTTGGTACAGAATAAAACTGGAAATAGGACGCCCACCTGCCTGCAATCTGCCTTCGGCATGCCCTTTCAAAACACAATGGCAACAGCCATTTTGTTTGTTTGTTTGTTTTATTGTTTTGTTTTGCCGCAAGCCTCCTTCCTTTATGGGGATGGTAATTATAATTAAAAGCAGATGGGGGTGGGGGAGGGCCGGTCCAAGGCCTGCTTTAAAATGCCGCATTGCTTTGGCCCAGAGCTGCAGCCTGGATTTAATTATAGATATGAGGACGAAATGGCAGTAAAAATGATGTGTCCCTGAATCCTTTACATGTTGGGAGTGTCCATAAATAAAACATGAAGTTTTATTTCATCAGATTTAATTAAAGCTTTTATACATGTTTTATTGGTTATTCTATTAATCCACTTCCCGAACTGGATAAATGCGCTGGGGCTTGGGGCTTACTGGTGCACGTTCAGTGTGAAGCTACATCAGGCCTCGGAAATGCCGCTAAGTGCTTGGTCCCTCAGGTGAGGGGTTACGGCGCGCTGGCCGCTGGGGATTAGGCCTTGGCTGCCCAGTCTTCCTAAAACCCTGCAGAAAAAGACAAGAGCATCTGCTTCCCGGGAGCTGACGCCCCGACCTTCGAAGTCCTCCCGTCTGCCAGAGGAGGAAGGGGCAGTTACCGTTCCCTGCTCCCGCTGGCCCGCCCACTCCACAGGCTTTGGGAGACCACCTGACCCCTGGGCTGTGATGAGCCTCCTTCCTTAGCGCCCATCACGGGAGTTGGAGCGGTTAGGGAGGGAGAGGGGAGGGTGGTCAGGGCATCCTCACCCTGGCTGACCTGTATAGCCAAGACCTAAAAGAGTTCATGTTCCCTCCAGGGTCACTCTTGGAAAATTGACCGTTTTCTTGCTACATTTGTAAGACACGAGGTGCAGGGCAGAAGGGATAAAGGCTCTCACGCACCCTGTCTGGCTCTCCAGGGGACTGTGGTTCAGGGTTTGAAGATGCAAATAGTGCCGGCTGACAAGACTCAGAGAGTCTCTGTGCTCCTTAAGTAAGGAGGCGGCTGGTGGGAGCGCGATTTGTTCCGGTCTCTTTGGGGAACAGTTTGGCATTAACGCGTAGAGCTGAAGGTACACATAACCCGCGATCCAACAATCCCACTCCTCTCGAGGGAGAGACTCTTGCATAAGTCAGCGATGGTTCGGATACACCATGTTCACAGCGGTGCCATTCACAATAGCCCCGAGCTGGAAAGGCCCCAACTGTCCATCAACGGTCAAATGAATAGATGAGCTTCGCTAAATGGAAAGAAGCAAGACAACCACAAAAAAGAGGGAGAGTGTTCTATTATAACGAGTTTGAAAACGCGCATGATTCATTTACAAGCCTGAGGTGGTGGAAATATACAAGAACCACGCGGAAGATATTCTCACAAAGGTCCAGATACTGATGAACTTTGATGGGGAAGAAAGGACACACAGAGGACTCCTGGGGTGCTGACCAGCAGTGTTTTATTTCCTGACCCTCTTGTTAGGGTAAACAGGTGCCTGCTTTATAATTCTTCACCTGTGTGTATGTGTTTCATAGCCTTTAGCACAAATACTACTGATAGCCAGGTCTTGCTTCCCCGACCCCAGGGGTACGCACACTTTTTCTGGAAATGGCCAGATAGTACGTATTTTAGATAATGGGCTCGGTGTCCACTCCTCAATCCCGTCACTCCAGAGCAGCCACAGGCGACACGCCAAGGAATGGGTGTGGCAGTGTTCTAATAAAACTGTATTTATGGACGCAAATTTGAATTTCACACAACTTTCAGATGTCCTGAAATGTTTTTCTTCTTTCGATTTATTTCAACTATTTAAAAATGAAAAAAAAAAAAAATTAAAAAAACATTCTTAATTCACGGGCTGTACAAAAAACATACAAAAAAGGCAGCGGGCAGGATGTCCCGTGGGCCGTAGCTTGCTGACCCTAGTCGACCGAAGGAGTGTCCTCCAGCATTTCCCATAAACATCAACGCAAAGAAAACCACAATTAGGACCCTCTGCTGATCCTTCCGCTACGTGGGGTCCTGTTCCTGGAGGAAATTCATGAGTTCTATTGATTAAGATTTCTTTGTGTAGATTCTGGGTCCTGCTCCCCGGGATACAGATGAATGCTTGGAGCTTGGAGCGCCATTCGACTTTATCTCTGGATTTGAAGTTTTTCATAAAAGGACCTGGGCACACAGAAGTCTGTGGGAATTGGAAAACGAGCACCCATTCTCTCCAAGCTAACCAAATATTTGCTGGATGTTGGCAGTCCTAGCCTAAGCTTTTCCTCTGAAACGCTGAGAGGTTAGAAGCAACAGGAGACTTCATTTTTCTCAGGCTGTAGTTCTTACGAGAAGCTAGAGCTGCCTCTCAAAACCTCCAGGGTCCACAGGGAGAGGAGAGTCAGGGTTTTACATCCAAAGGCTCCACCGAAAAATGGTGGGAGCATTCTTTCGGCTCGGGGGCCCCGCCAAGGCTAACGGTCTGTGCCCCCTATAAGCAGCAAAGGGGCCACTCAGCACCCAGCACCCGCCACGGGCCCTGGTTCCCCATGTGCCTCCCCCCAGCCCTCACACTTAAGGGGTTCTCAGCTCTTCCAATGCTGCCTCTCAGCTACTTGCCCTTAGGGAGAGTGAGGCTGAATTCACAGGGGCAGAAGCACCTGCCGTTCTTTGGATCCCTAGCTTAGGCTAAAGTCAACAGTTTCAAAAATACGATTACTGTGAGTCCTGGGTCATTTGCTAAACATTCGCGCAGACTGAGTCCTCTACACCGGGTCTCCCGGGTGGTTCCATGTGCTTGGGCTTGTGTGCTGTGTATGGTTCTGATAAAGTGTCTTGGGGCCAAAATAACCTGAACTTTATAAAGAGAAGTTGAACGAAGAGACAGCTTAGAGGACATCTCTTCCAACTTCTTTTAAGAGGAGACAGAGGCTGTTTGATCCATGCACGTATGCACATGCTCCTTCCTTCGCTCATTCAAACACTCGTTGCGTACAAGAAACAGAAGCAGAAGTGGCTCCTGGCCTCACGGAGCTAACAACAGGGACATTCCAAGAATCATCTGCCCAAGAACATTGCCTGGGGTGCTTGTTAAAAATGCACACCCCAGAGCTACTGAGTTGGAATTTTGGGGGTGAGATGGAGACGTCTGCGTTTTTAATAAGCTCTCCACGTGGTGGTTTTTGCAAACAAAATGTGACCCTCGGTATAGTGGAGGCGGCAGCCCTTTAAGAGGGCAACACAGTTTCGTAAGAGCTAAGCAGAAGAGTGGGTACCTGAGCTAGTCCTAAAGGCCAGCTTCATCTCCGAGAAGCAGAGAAGCAGAGGAAAGTGGACCAGGCAGACAATGGAGCATGTGCAGAGCCCCAGGAGAAGGAAGCGAACTTGCCAGGGTGGCCCAATAGGCCAGCTAGAGAGTTGGAGAGGACCCTGCCTCTGAGCTCTGATTGATTCTGCACTGGCCCTGAGCCCCAGCTCTTACTATGTCCGCCTGCTGAGCTCAGAGAACTGTTTCCCAAACCAGCAGACGATGGTATGTTCTGCAAAGAAAGGTCAAATTGGTTAGGAGAACGGTGGGTGTAGGTTACTCAGATTTCTTTACTTCAGGACCTGTCAGAGCCTTTACTCTGCTAGTAAGAAGTACATTGTGGCTCTTCAAGAAAGAGCTGGAGGATGAAGTCTATGGACCACGGAGTACCTTTTAGCCCCATGGAAAACAGTTGGGTAGGCCCTCAAAAACTTAAAAATACACCTACCACGTGATACAGAAATTCCACTATTATACTCAAAAGAATTGAAAACAGACTAAAAACAGATATTGACCCACCACAGTTCCTACTGTGAGCCTTACTCACAGTAGCCAAAACGTAGGAGCAACACAGATACCCATCAACTAGCGGATGGATGAACAAAATGTGGCCTATACACACAATGGAATATTATTCAGCCTTAGGAAGGAAGTTCTGACGTACCCCCACGTGGATGGACCTTGAAAACACCGTGGTCGATGAAACAAGCCAGACACACAAGGACGAATACCGTACGTGTGTGAGGTACCCAGAAGAGGCCAGTTCATCGAGACAGAAAGAATAGAGGATACCAAAGGCTGGGGAAAGGGAGAATGGGGACTTATCGTTCAATGGGTACGGGGTTTCTGTTTGACACGATAAAAACGTTCTGTAGTGACGACGGTTGCCAAACATTGTGAATCGAAGTACGGTTGACACAATGTTACATGAGCTTCAGGTGTGCACCACAGTGATTCAACGTGTCTATACTCTGCTCAGCACAAGTATGGAGGACGTCTGTCATCATACAACGCTATCACAATGCCACTGACTATATTCCCTATGCTGTGCCTTTCATCCCCATGACTTACTCATTCCGTAACTGGAAGCCAGGATCGCCCTCTCCCCTTCACCTTTTTTGCCCATTCCCCCGCCCCTTCTCTCTAGTGACCATCAACCTGTTCTCTGTCTTTTTTAGTCTATTTCTGTTTTTTGTTTGTTCATTTGTTTTTGTTTTTGTTTTTTTTAGATTCCACATAGAAGTGAAATCAAGTGGTATTTGTCTTTTTCTACATGATGTATTTGACTTAGCACAATACCCTGTAGATCCATCCATGTTGTCACAAACGGCAAGATCTTTTTTGTGCCTGAGTAACATTCCATCGTCTATACATAGCACCTCTTCTTTATCCATTCATCTCTTGATGGACACTTGGCTTGCTTCCACATCTTGGCTATTATCAGTAACACTTCAGTAAATAGATCTTTTTGAGTTAGTATTTTTCTTTGTGGGAGGTAAGTAGCCGGTGGTGGAATTACCGGATCGTATTTTTAATTTTTTAAGGAACCTCCACACTGTCTTCTACAGTGGCTGCACCAATTTACATTCCCACCAACAGCGCACAAGGGTTCCTTCCTCTCCACATCCTCACCAACACTTGTTATTTCTTGTCTTTTTGATTCTAGTCATTCTGACAGGCGTGAGGTGGTGTCTCATTGCATTTTTTTTTATTTGTATTTCCCTGATCATGAGTGTTGCATGTGTCTGTTGGCCATCTGCATGTCTGCTTTGGAAAAAAGATGTCTATTTAGGTCCTCTGAACATTTTTTAATCAGATTATTTACTCTTTCAGTGTTGAGCTGTATACTTTTTTTTATATTTTGGATATTACCCTCTTAACAGATACATCATTTGTGAATATCTTCTCCCATTTAGTAGGTTGTCTTTTGTTTTGTTGATGGTTTTCTTCACTGCGCAAAAGCTTTTTATTTTGGTGGAGTCCCAGTAGTTCGTTTTTGCTTTTGTTTCCTTTGCCTGAAGAGAGATATCTAGAAAAAGTTTCTATGGCTGATATCAAAGAGATTACTGCCCATGTTTTTCTTCTAGGAGTTTTGTTATTTCAGATCTCACATTTAGGTCTTTAATCCATTTTGAATTTATTTCTGTGTATGGTATGAGAGCACATGTACTTAATGTCACTGAACTGTACTCTTAAACATGGTTAAAATGGTAAATTTTATGTTACATGTTTATTTTCTTTTAATTTTATTTATTTTGAGGGAGAGAGAGAGAGAGAGCATGCACGCACGAGCAGGGCAGGTACAGAGAGAGGGAGAGAGAGAGAATCCCACGCAGGCTCTGCACTGTCAGTGCAGGGCCCAATGTGGGGCTCATACCCATGAACCATGAGATCATGACCTGAGCTGAAATCAAGCGTTGGGTTCACCCGACTGAGCCACCCAGGCATCCCTATGTTACATATATAAAAGATATAAAAAATAAATAGATAAGTAAATAAATAGAGGGTGCCTGACACCTAGGACTTTGGAACCTTGCTGGGTAAGTGCTCTTCAGGGACACACTTTGGGAGCGTGGCTCTGGGACAAGTGAGCATAGAGCACCCGACAGGTGGACGTGGCACCTGTCTGGCTGAGAGAGCAGAGGAAGTGGAGAACTGAAGAGAAGAGGGCAGATGGTTTGGAGCAACTGCAGAAGGTGGCTCTGGATCTGGAGCCCTGTGCTGGCATAAAATCTCAGTAACTGAGCCAGAGAGAGAAAGGAAGGGGCCTGGATGTTGGTGTCGCTGAAGGAGGAGGTAGCCAGTTTAATAGAAGATGGGTAAAGCAGCACTAGTACAGACCCAACCAATCCCAGTGTGAGCAAATACAGAGATTTGGATTTCGTTCCTTCATTTAACATTTGTTTCCTGAGCTCCACACCCCACTCTATGTGCCAGCGACTATTCTGGGTGCTGGGGATAACGCAGACATGCATGCTCATCCCTGACTTCATGGCATGATATTCTAGCAGGCTGGTGTTTCAGTCTGGTTGCCTATGAAGTATGAGGCTGTGAGTAGTGAGGGTTGCCTCCTCCAGGAAGCAGATGCTGAAACAGAGTTGGGAGTGCAAGAAGTTCACTGGACAATGCCACCCTGAGAGGACCGTGTCTTGGCTGTTGCTGTCTTGGTCATTTGTTGGCTGAGGTCCCTCCAGAGACTCCAATGAAGTTAATGTGCTGTCAGCCCAGCACAGACCCTGTGGCAGTGCATTGGGGCAGGATACTTCTGTGCCTGCCACATGGGGTACTGGGGGGGGAACACAGGTCCCCCATCAGTATGTTTCCCAGTTTGCCATGAAGAGGGCACTAGGTATATACACTCACATACACTTTTGAAAATAGACTCCTGACTCAGTCCTTCCCCTGCTAGCTTGCTCACACATGCACACACACACAAACACATGCGCGCACACACACACACACACACACACAGAGTCACTGGGATTTCTCTTAAGGCTAGACCACTCCCCTCTGGGGAGCAGAGGATGAGGAAGTGGATGATCTATTACTTTTTCTCACATCCTGGGAGGGCATCAAGGAAGGTCACGGACTTCGGTGTCAGTTACACATGGTTGTTCTCTGCCACTTACATACTTCGCGGCATCAGAAATAAATTCCTAAACAACGCTGCTCTGGGCCCGTTTCTTCTTAGCGGGAATAGTCATGCTTATCTCCCAGGCAGTGGGACAAGCATGTAGATTATCTGGCACAGCTCCGGCTCTGACTGAGATCAGCGCTGCTTCGGCCATTCAGACCGCACCACGGTGGAGGCAGCGTGGTGAGATACGGAAGGCACTGCTCTGGCAGTCGAAGACCAGGCTCTAGTCAGGTGATGTGGCCAAGCCACTTCTGACTACAGCTTGAGCTTGGGAGTGAGAGGGCCTCGGAATCCCCTCCGTCTTCGCCACTTATGCAAATGACCAGACCACTCTGAACCTCAGTTTCTTCATCTACCCAATAAGGATCATACCCAGATGACAGGGTTCGTGGACGACTCACGTGCTTGTCACATGGCTGGCCCTTATAAATGTTGCTTTCCCTTCCCCACCTGTAAAATTCAAGGGGTCGAAGCAGATGACCCAGCAGTTCTGCTAGGCTTTGGTGCTGTCCCTTGGCTCCCTTTCTCCAAGTTTTCTCCAGGATCCACAATTGATATCCCTCTCGGGTCACCTCCCTCCTCAGCCCACCTATGTTTGTTGAAAAGTTTGCTGTGAAACTGTTGCCCCTAACCTCCCCCCCCCCCCCCCCCGACGCCCTGGCCATGAAGGACTTTGCATCTAGTCAGTCCTCTTGGCAGTTAGTACTATTAATGGTTCGCCAAGAAGACGGATCCAGAAAGTGACCTATGACAAGACTGCCTCCTGCACTGCCTGACACAGGTTCCAGGAGAGCTCTGAAGTGGGTAGGACATGCCATCCTGATGCGTGGGGACCCCAGGGACCATGCAGCCACGATGACGCTGTAGCTGCACAGAACACACAGTACCAAGACTTCCTCTCTCCTCCTCACTCTCTCTGGGCTGCGACCTAAGGACTGGTGCAGAGAGAGCAGAGTCGGGTGGGGGGTGGTTAAAGCCAAGCTCCAGAAGGGAAAGAACAGTTCTACACGGACAGAGGGGAAGCAGCAAGTCTGTTGTCTGTAAAGTAGCAAAGCCAACCTGAGGCTGCTGAAGTAGGGAAGGGGAAGTTATTGAAAAAGCACAGGGTACAGGGGCACCTGGGGGGCTGAGTCAGTTAAGCGTCCGACTGCAGCTCAGGTCATGATCTCACAGTTCGTGGGTTCAAACCCCGCATTGGGCTCTGCACTGACAGCTCAGAGCCTGGAGCCTGCTTCGGATTCTGTCTCTCTTGCTCTCTCACTCTCTCTCTCTCTCTCTCTCTCTCTCTCAAAAATAAATAAACATTTTTTAAAAAAGAAAGAACACAGCGTACAAATGTAAGCAGGTACCACTCCCAGCTCGGGCAGTCTCTGTGTCTCTGTGTTTTTCTCTCTCTGTCTCTGTCTGTCTCCCATCTTTCATCTACTCGTTTTGGCCGGACTGTTCTATTCTTCTATCTGTGCAGCCTCCTCTGCTTCTCTGAGCCACATAGCTAGCATATGATGCCCATCCCACATTCCAAGGCTTATGCTTTAGCAGCATAAAGAAAGAAAAGAGAGTACACCAGCCAGTCAGTCTCTCTCTACATATAGATAAGCAGATAAATATAGATGGATATGTACATGTAAATCTAGACATATGGGTATATATCCTATCAATCTGGACTTGTAATCCACAAAGAAGAGCTTCTGCATTTCCCGTCTTGGCCCAGGTACCCGCTCCTGGTCGGACCAATGACTCCCAGTGCTTGCTATATTCCTGCACCAGGTTCTCCAGATGAGTAAGGCGGGGGGAGAAGGGGTCTCTGTGACCCTGGCATATGCTCTAAAAGGTGCACGGAAGCCTAACCAGTGGGGCCTCTCTGAAAGCCAGAACCATCACTGGAACGTCAAGAGGACCCCAGTTCCAGGATTACCATATATGAATAACTAACGGATATTGGACCTTAACCAACACGACGCTTATCAAAACCCTGACATCACTGACTACTGTCAGACCAAGCTGCTTCTTCCAGTCGTTCCCCGGCATTCAGCTCACCCCTTGAGGAATAAATAAAACTGCTTTAAGAAGAAAGGGTGGGGAGTGAGATTTTGAGAAAGAGGGCATGGAACTTGCGAGCGGTCGATGGGGCTGTCTACCTTCTATATGCATTATCTTTTCTAAGTATGGTCTGGAGAGCAAGCATCAGTGGACAGAGGAAGAAGGAGTAGGGTCATCGGCGCCCTCTGTTTCTTTCCTGTTTAGTGGGCTTAATGGTGAGCTGGCAGGTCCATTCTATTGAGAGGGTAACATTTAAAAGAAAAACCAGGGGTGCCTGGGTGGCTCAGGTCATGATCTCACAGCTTGTGAGTTCGAGCCCCACGTCCGGCTCTGTGCTGACAGCTCAGAGCCTGGAGCCTGCTTCGGATTCTGTGTCTCCCTCTCTCTCTCTGCCCCTCCCCCACTCACATCCTGTCTCTGTCCCTCTCAAAAATAAACATTTAAAAAAGAAAGAAAGAAAGGAAAAACCACAACAAACAATGGACAAGTGGGAAGTCTAGTTAGACTTCCCTTCTTTTTTTTTTTTTTTAATTTTTTTTTTCAACATTTATTTATTTTTGGGACAGAGAGAGACAGAGCATGAACAGGGGAGGGGCAGAGAGAGAGGGAGACACAGAATCGGAAACAGGCTCCAGGCTCTGAGCCATCAGCCCACAGCCCGACGCGGGGCTCGAACTCACGGACCGCGAGATCGTGACCTGGCTGAAGTCGGACGCTTAACCGACTGCACCACCCAGGCGCCCTAGACTTCCCTTCTTGATACACTCTATGTACAGTAATGGAAGCTTTTCTTTATTCCTCTGAGACACATCAGGTGCTCCTTTGACAGATGTTCCCCTCCCTGGCTGCCTACTGGCTTTATAATTGCCGTTTTGAAGTTGGTAACAAGTGTGTGCATGCGTGCATGCATGCATGTGTGCGTGCGTGCGTGCGGGGAGTCAGGGAAGAAGTTTTCACGGAGAAACCATTTTTTCTATGGATTTACTTCTCAAATGGGTGTGGCATATGTATGTGCTCGGGGAAGAAAGCAGTAAATGCAATCCGGGTGGCCCCCTCACTATTACGCTTACCCGTGTGATACACGCACAACAAGGGGATGCGATCAGGCATCTCCTGTGTGCTTGAAGCCTGAAGCTGAGCATTGAGAACCCCGTGGAGATGCTGTGAAGTCTGAACGAGGTAACACAGTGCTTGTCAGACTTTAATGTGTATGTGAGTTATTTGAGGATCCTGAGAAAACACAGTCTGACTCAGTGGGTCTGTCTGGGGAAGGGCCTGAGCTTCTGCATTTCTAACCAGCTCCCAGGTCATGTTCTTGCTCCTGATCAGGGGCCACGCTTTGAAAACCGATTACAAAGACCGACACCTAAATCAAGAAGTGGGCATCACCATACAGACCAACACGCACACATGTAAAGACACGGGCCACACACACACACACACAAAGACACTGGCCACACACCGGTTGTTCCCTGGCACATCCAGGTTAAAGTCATCATTGCCTCTCGGGGAGGAGAAAGCGAAGTCTTGAATGTTCCCCTCTTACATTTTTGCCACCTGCCTATTCCATTATTTCACATATTACCTAGAAGTCCAGAACTTTCTGAAATTTTGATTGAAACTTTCAGCAGTAAATTGCAAACCTCTACGGTTTTGTTTGCACACATACCAGACTATGTTTAGCAGCTTGCTGTAGCGCTATTATCGTGTGTGTGTACAAAAAGATTTCCCCCTCTGAAAGGAGGACCTGCTCTACTTAAAGGAAAGTTAGCCAACTTCTGACATATTGCAAAGCCTGTTTCTTCACATCTCCCAGTATCCGTTACACTTAATATTCCCAGCACTGTGGGCCCATCACGCGGGATTTGGTTTATCCATCTCTGTGTTGTTTTCCTCTCATGTTACACAAAGAGCTGTCTTATATGCACCAGGAAGCATGAAGCCGAAGCAAAGAGAGAAGAAAGGTATGGTAGGTCCATTCCAATGTCAGCCCCTGCTCCGAGGTCAACATATGTGCCCTCCCTGAGCCTGGCTACCATGTCTGAAGAACAAATTATTCTGTGTTGCCACAGACCTTGAGGCGTACCATCTAGAAGGATCCATCAGAGTTTATTACAGGTATTTACTGATGTCTCCTCTACTCCACTATGTTGTAAGCTCCTGGGAGGAAGAGCTAACGACTTACTTATCTTTGAATGTCCTGAGCATAGCAGAGTGTTTGACATAGAAAAGTTAGTTGGTCAGTAGGCTTTGTTGAATTGAATAGAACTGGATTGAAGTGGATTGAATTGAAGGCCAATGAAAAATTATTTCTGAGCTCTTTGGAGAAAGTAAGAATTTGTGGCTTCTGGAGTGAGAACAGGACTGAGACAGATCGAGAATGCCGTGCTGTGGGGAAAGACTGCCCGTGCAGGAGCTATGGAAAGTTCGGTCTGGTTGGTGCGTATGGTGTGAGTGTGCATCGGGAGAGAGGGAGAAGTAAGCAGGAGACACATCCTGGGGGTTTTGGGCCCCCACCAAATAGTTGAGGATATATCCTGTGCGATCTGGAGAAGCAAAGAACTATTTTAAACTGGTGATATGATCCTACGTGACTCACAGACAGAACACTGGCAGAAAAATAAAGGACAGATTGGAGCAGATTGAGACCAGAGGCAGGGATTTAATGATCAGGACCCTGGTCCTTGGAAGGTTGGGAGGATAATGTTCACTGGGCCCAGGGTAGGTGTGCAAAGTGCCTACACTCCTGGTACCACCCGAGGGCTGCCCAAAGGTGTCCAATAATTTTTGCAGGACTTCAAGAGCCCATTGGAGTACGTTTGAAAAGCCACCAAAGATAGGCAAAATTTATTTTGTGTCAAAAGCCCATACATGTCTTTAAGACTCTGGGGGCGGCCATTTTGGCAACATGAATTTCCCATCAGCCCACTTGACTTCACTTCCTGCCTTTCATGCAATATATGTTGAGAGAAAGCATGAGACTCCCCACTGGGTTCTGCATTCATGTGCACCTGCTGTCCAATTTACAGCTTGTGAAGGAGGTGTTAATTAGTTGGCAGAAGCACCTGAACAGGGAGTACTGGGTTGGCTGAGGGGGTGGGAAGGTCTCTGGCATTTCCTCGTTCACATAGGCAGGAAGCAAGAAGAAAGGAAACTCACATTGCTGTCCAAAATGGCAACCTCCAAGCCAAGGCAAGTGGCGCAATTATAGCAGGTACATTTCTTCTCTAAAAGGGGAGTCTATTTCTGGAGCCCTGTGATTAATATCAAATGCTTGTAAGAGTTTACTGTGAGTTACACCTTCATAGACTACTCTGAATGTTAAAGATCCTTCAGAGCAAGGCGAGTGAGTGAGTGGCTCTTGAGTGAAATTGACATTGAAGAAGGAATACGATGAACTCCCAGAGGAGAAAAAGCGGAGACCAAGTCCCCCAAGAGAAAGGGCAGTGATCCAGGGCCAGGAGAGCCTTGGAGGCGGAGGGTGGAGAAGGAAAGTCGCAATTCCAGGTGCACCAGAAGGGACTTTTCGCTCGTGGTCAGTTTTTTTTTTTTTAAGTTGGCTGCATTGAAGTAGGTGATTCCAGGCAACCATGTGCTGGGAGTAGAATAAGCCTCACCAAAGACCAACGTGAGTTTTCCTCTGTCTGCTCACAACACTCAGCAAATCGCTGCAACTCAAAGTGAACAAGTGGTTGAGGAACCAAATGAAGACCGCTGACAGGATGTCATCTAGTAAAACATCTTCGTTTCGGAGGTGGAACAGCTGAGGTGCGGAGAAGGGACGTAAGTCCGCCGAGGATCTGGATCGTGGCATCCTGGCCTGCACCTTAGGCCCCTGACTTTTCGGCCTGTCCAAGATACTGTGTTGTTTCTTTGAGGGTCATCAGAACACACGCAGGGCGGGACCCCCAAATTCCATCCGGCCCCGCAACTCAACGTTACCGAGATGGGCAGTATCGTTGCAGAAATAGCAAGAGGAAGCTGGGGCCGACAAAGCAAGATACGACCGGAAGACACGGACGGGCGCCTCATTTACTTAGGCCTCTACTGACCACCGAGGAGATCACTCAAAGAGTTGCTGAAATACATACTTGTTGTTATTGAACACATACCGCCTGCACCAAGGTGGCGGACGACTCGGTGGGAAAAAAATCCTCCCAAGCCACATAGGGAGAATATAGGGAGACCCCTTCCTTTCCACTTGGAGAAATGCCACTGAATCTTCCTAGAATGCGGCTTGCTCGGAAGGAATGTAGAAGGGGGACCTTGGCCTAAATAGGGCTTTCAGCGAGCTCTGCACACACTCTTTCAGGCCGCCCACACACGAGGTACCTGAACGAAGAGGGAAGAGACCCCTTTCTTCCAACCGCAGGACGGCTGCACCTGGCTTCTAATGAAGCTGATATGTCCAAACAGAGAAAGACAGAGTCAAGGAACTTCAGTGAGGAAGACAAAGGAGCGCAGGCCTTTCTGGAAGATCAGAGGCCTCCAAGCTCTGCCTCTTCCCTCAGCAAATCCTAATTAGCCCCCGAGAAGACAAAACACCATGTGTTTTCCGGACACACACCCCAGGGGGAGAGGGATCCGGGAGGTAGGAGCAATTAGCAAGGGCTGGAGGGGAGCAAGGTAGAATGTGGAACGGGCTTCATTGGGTAATAACTTCCCCGGGGAATCGTGCAAGGCGGCCTGCTTAGGGCTTTTCTGAACCGAGTTCACCACAGGCTCTGTGCTCAAGAGCTGCAGGTCGGAGAGTGGAAAAGCAGAGATTCTCCAAGTATTTTCTCCATGAATTGTTTTAACCCCACGCCCAGCCCCCATTTCTAGGCCAGTGTGACACACGGATTTTCCATAATGTTTACTAACGAGGAAATAAAGTGAAATGAACTTGCAAAGGAAATTCACGCCTTTGCTGTCGGTCCTAATCCCCTCCGTCAGTTCTGAGGGTGTTGACAGAGAAGGAGCAGGGCGCCTTCGGTTAGAGTGAGGCCTTTCCAGTTGTCTCGTACTGGCCCCAAACAGCCCCTAAAGTCGGGCACAGGGAAACCGGGGTGATACTTGCCCTGGGGGAGGATCCGTTAGATGTAATAAAAGTCCGTGGGCTTCCTGTAAGTCTGCGTGGACAGATGTACGGGAGACGATTGGATCAAATCCAAGATCCCTGACTTGCTATCTATGTGACCTTCAGGAAGCCACTTGATCTCTCTGAGTCTTGATTTTCTCATCTGCACAATGGACCTGACTTATACGGGCTTGTTGTAGGAATTAATAAGATCACAGCCTCAGATGGCTATAGGGAACAACCAGAGGCAGCAAGCTAATAAATTCATTTACCGAAACGTGTGTTTTGGAATCTGTTTAACTTCGAAGACTCACCAGGGCACCTTATTGCTCCAAATTAGACATTCCAAACCTGGGAGATTTGGGCGGGGGCGCGGGGGGTTTTTTTTTTTTTATGGCCAAGGTAGGCATTTATCAATGCCTACCTTTAACGATTTTCAAGTTAAAATTTTTGTGGAGAGGCTCTATACTGTCACACTTTGAGGCCATTCATCCGTTTTTTTGTTTTTGTTTTTTTTTGGAGTATTCCAAATTGGGTTGTTTTCCCCATTCTTTTTTTTTCTTCATTGTAGTAAAATATTTACAGCATAAAATTTACCCCTTAAGTCATAGTAAATCGTGCGGCTTTGAGAAATTGAACGTGTTCAACTTGTTCCGCACCGTCACTGCCATGGACCCCCAGAACTCTTTCCATCTTCCCGAAGTGAAACTCTGTCCCCACCCAACACTCACTCCCCATCCTTCATCTCCCCAGCTCCCGCCAACCACCGTCCTCCCTCCTGCTTCGACGAATTTGACTAGTCTAGGAACCTCATAGAGGTGAAAGCGTACAATATGCGTCTTTTCGTGCCTCGTTTATTTCTCTCCGTGTAGTGTCTTCAGGGTTCATCCGTGTTGTAGCACGTGTCAGAATTTCCTTCCTTTTTCAGGCTGAATGACATGCCATTGTATGGACAGACCACATGGTGTTTATCCATTCATCTATGGGTGGACACATGGGTCGCCATCAGCCTTTCGGCTGTTGTGAGTAATGCCGCTATGAAACTGGGTGGGTACCTACTTGATTTATTTGTTAAAGTTCATTTATTTAATCCGAGAGAGAGAGAGAGAGAGCGCTCAAACTCACCGTGAGATCATGGCCTGGGCCAAAATCAAGAGTTGGAAGCTTAACCAACTGAGCCACCCAGGTACCCCCCTAATTTATTTTTTTTGGAAAAAGATTTAACTGTCTTCACAGGTACTTCTTTGGTCATCTCCGATAACAGCTGGGTTGGTTTTTCCCTCCAAACATGTCACATTGGATTCTTTTTTTGTTTTTTACATGTATTTATTTTTGAGAGACAGAGGGAGACAAAGTAAGAGTCGGGGAGAGGCAGAGAGAGAGGGAGACACAGGATCGGAAGCAGGCTCCAGGCTCGGAGCTGTCAGCACAGAGCCCGATGCGGGGCTCGAACCCACAGAAAATGAGATCATGACCTGAGTCGAAGTCGGACGCTCAACTGACTGAGTCACCCAGGCGCCCCAAGATTCTTAACATCTCACCCCCCCAAAAAAAAGTTAATTGTAAGCCCAGTGCAGTCCACCGTTGATAACAGGAATTTGTGATTCCTGAAATTTAATGCAGCTCAGTACCTTCAAAAGATCAGTTGAGAAACACACCTTGTGAAACAAGAGCTGCTGGAAAGTTTACTCTTCCAAAATCTATCCCTAAATTATGCCAGAGCTCATCCCAATAACTGGATTGTGCTAGCATCCATAGAAGTGATTTCTCTGAGTTCTGCTTTGCTAACAGGGCTTCTGTTTTCCTCATCTGTGGTTTTAGGAAACCGTATTCTATTTACTGCGTGGATATCAGGCAGGATTTTGTTCCCTTTTTTCCTAACGTGATCTCTTTAGGAGGAGCCATGGAAGAAACTGTTCTCAAGAGTTAGTATCAGTTGCGACCTCCTGGAGCAACTGGGTTTTGGCTTTTTGTTATGAGCACAGAATTGTATAACACATTGTGTTCCTATCTTTGCTTTGTCTACTAGGAAACTAAGATCCAAATTTGCTACCCACCTTTAACAAAAGGCACGGAAATACATAACATGAATTTTGTGTATTAAGGTCCCTCCGGCTTTGTCCTACGCTTACCATAATTTTCTCTCTGCTGTGATTTTCTCACGTATTCCTTGTTGCTGTTATGTTTGTGTAAATTACCAGGGAGGGATATTTGAAAATGAGAATTTATCGTTCCAAATTCTTGGCTGCAAACAACAGATATCCATTCTAATTAGCTTCACCATAAATGAATTGATTAAAAAAGGAATCCGTGGGAAGCCATTTGCCTAGCTCACCAAATCGCTGAGGAGGTTGGAGAACGGGGCTCAGAAAACAGGGAGAATTCCAGAGGGGCAGGGCCATGGGTACCACAGGTGCAGGGAGGGTCGGGTAAGACAGATGCCGCTGGGGGAGGGAGGGAGACTTAGGGAGGAGATGGGGGACAGGGAGAGAGAGATGGGGGGAAGGGGAAGGATGGAGAGAGCAGAGGAAGAGCAGAATGAAAGAGCCAATCCAAAAGACAGAGTTCTGCTCAAGCTTCAAGGAACAGCATTTTCAACCCCATTGCTTCCCCCCTCCCCGCCCCGGAGCATCATCTTAGAGGCTTGGGTGTTCCTGGTGGACCTCCAGCCCTAGGTCACTTCCACAGCCACACACGCACTTCATTACCTGATGCAGGCCGGGCGTCACTGAAGGTGGCAGGAGCAAAACAGGGGCTTCTCGCTTTCCATCCCCACTCGCCCCCATCCCGCACCGTGGTGGACCCCTACCACTGTCTGCATCCACCTCCATGTTTCCCAGGCCGTGTGTCTGATAAGTGCTCCCCCTTCTCCTCCTGAGCCCCCCTCCCTGTGCTCACTTCGGAATCTGTAAGCTCCAAGGCCTGTGGTGAGTAGAACCGCCCTCCTTACAATGCCGTTTACTGACCATCGGGTGCCTCCGGAGCATATCCGCCCCCTGCACGCGGGAACCCAAGGGGCTTATGAAATACTCTTCATAAAGGCCTTCAGGAGACTTCGGGTAAGTACACATTTCTCCATCCTCTTCCACATCAGACAGCTTCACCTCCTGACTCAGTGACCAGACTCTACTCCGCACCGGTTCAGTTTGGAGGAAACTCATCTGGAGCCACGATGTCCAAAGAGTTTCGGAGACGCCCAGGGCCTGACTCTAATGCGGTTCCCCAAGCGCTGTGTCAGCAAGGCGACATCTGTTGACCCCGCCCCGCCCCCTTCGTCTCCTCCACAATCCCGGGAAAGCAGATTATCCCAATGGGACGTTCTGTGTGCGACGGCCGCAAGACATCTGCACCACCTGAGGTTACCCCTTCTCCCTCCAGGCTCACCAACGAACACTCCCATCGCCCGCGTCGATTTTCACATTCGGGAAGGACACAGTGATCTGCTGACACGAATGTCTGGGTGCCCCCACGTCCCGTTCTAAACCTTGCTGTAAACAGACACATTGGTAGAGGGGCAGTAAACCCTTTTGTGAGTGTAGTCCATGGGAGATAATCTCCTAGGCCCGCTTAACCGGGATTGCGGCTCGACGACCACTTTTCTCCATCGATAATGCTGAGCATCCCACCATGTTGCTCAAGGCCACCCATCCATTTACTCCCATCCTGTGAGGTCCCGTAGAAGTTGCCAACAAGATTTTTGAATACTAACAAGGCTTACCATGTATCCAGCGCTTAGTGTATGATAGGCACTATTCTACATACTCTTTTGTAAAAAGAAAGCAAGCAAGCAAGCAAGAAAAAAGAAAGAAAGAAAAGAAGGAAAGTTAATGGAATCTTCACAGCATCCCTATGGGGCGGCACTACATTTAACACCATTTAACAGATGAGAAAACTGAGGCACATAGAAGCTAAGAAGCCCGCCCAAGGGGTAGAGTCAGGATTCAATCCCAGGCAGTGCGGCTTCCAGCTTGCCCCTTGGAGTGTTTTGCTGTAGCGCCTCGAGGGACTGATGACTTTTCTCTCTTTGCTCTGCAACTTTTGTACGTTGGACAGACTACCAACAGCCCATCCGGAAAGGGTTCATATGAAGTTATTGGATAGTATCTGTGTCCAGTGGCTTAGAGTGCCTTGATGTCGGAAAGCAAAAGAAAACAAAATGGGGAAGGAAAAAACGACCCACCCATGTGGTACGTGCCAAGCTGCTCTGCAAACTGCCCCCAAAGTCATGTATTCAGCGTGGGGACTGACCCAGGAGCCTCAGCCAGAAAGCCGCATGGACGTTGAAGGATCATTCCAGGGACGACACTCCCTCATTGGCTCAAGCGATCCTGCTAGACTCCCGCCTCCGCACGCACGCCTCGTCACCAGTGGTTTGTGATACCTGCACTGACACGTTGTATGTGCTGGGGAGTGTGGAGAGCGAGCTACCGACATCAAGCCACCCACACAAGGGAAGAGGACAACATCGTGGCCCCTTCGGCCCGGGAGGGTCTCCTTCCTCGGCTGTCCTTCTGTGGTCAGTGGGAGCCAGGCATTCTTGCTGTGAACAAGCAATATTGCTCACTTGGACACATCGCCACGATTTACAGCACCAACTGCATTGCTCTCGGCTCATTGTACTTGGTCTTCCTTTGCTCTCCTACGGCAGAGCATCCTCCAAGGAGTTCAGGGCCAGAGCGTGATGGATTCCCCGCCACGATTCCCACAGCTGACATCCAGGACAAATGCAGATCATGGGGGAAGCCCGGGTTGGGATGTCCTCATCAATACTGAAGTCATTTCTCTTGAGGGGACTTGACTGAAGCCAAAGCATTCAACTAGAGGGTCTCCCCCGGAGTCATCCAACGGCCCCTCTTTGTCTACACTGGCTGAGAAATCACTAAGTCGTCGTCACACTCGTGTCCATTGCCTCTCTTTCAGTGTTTGTGCATTTAGTCGTACCCTTTCTGGCATTGGAATGTAGGATTCCTGTAGCTAAGAACGGTTTTCACCAATACTAAATTATTAGTGATATTTACCGTTAAGAAGAAAACAGGTATCGCACAATGCACCCTGCAGCTGCCCGTCCGTGCCTCAGAATAAAGCCTAGTGTCCCTGGTCTCTGCCTCCCAGACTTCTCTTACCCCGGTCTCTGACTAGCGTCCAGCCTCATGGGACACACTGCACTGGTCTTGGTCCCTCCGCCTGACTGTGCCTTGGCCTACGGGATCCTACGCTGATCGGGGACCAAGTATTTGTCCCAAACTCTACAGCTGCCTGGAACCCTGTCATTATCCATGCCCTCCCTCAACTCTTGCCATTGATGGACCCCTCCTGCCCAGCCTCTCGTGGGAAACTGACCTCCTTGCCCTTTTTCTCCTCCCACTGACCACACTTTTTGAGTGACTCATTAATCTTCACCTCGGTATCTCAGCCTTAGAGCCCCACATGCCCTTAAACGTGGACAAGCCTCCACCTCTCATCCTCTAAACAGGGGAAATACTTACCTACGTGGACGAGGTAGTGACTAGAGTGACTACTCGGTTGGCTCGATTAATGCATTTATCAAATAGTTTGTTTACCAAATGATACACACTTAGAGTAAAAAATCCCCAAACTGCAAAACAATATGTAACAGAAAAAGCAAAGGTTGCCGTTAGTCACACCCCATGAGACAACCACCCTTAACAGTTTGGAATACGTAGAGCTGTGTAGATGTATAACTTGAGTTTCTTGAAACAGTAGTGGACTTCTACTCTACATACGGTTTTGGAACACCCTGAACAGCTTCTTCTATCAGCCC
Organism: Herpailurus yagouaroundi; assembly: GCF_014898765.1. NCBI lineage: Eukaryota > Metazoa > Chordata > Mammalia > Carnivora > Felidae > Herpailurus > Herpailurus yagouaroundi. The sequence continues at coordinate 15,498,495 of NW_024412430.1, read as the reverse complement.
AAATAAATCTCCATGTTTCAAAAGACTACTGGGACATCTGGATGGCTCAGTTGGTTAAGCATCTGACTCTTGATTTTGGCTCAGGTCATGATCTCACAGTTCGTGAGATAGAGCCTCATGTTGACCTCTGCACTGACAGCACAGAGCCTTCTTGGGATTCTCTCTCACCCTCTCTCTATGCCCCGCCCCTGCTTGTGCTCTCTCTCTTTCTCTCTTAAAAATAAATAAACATCAGGGGCGCCTGGGTGGCACAGTCGGTTAAGTGCCCGACTTCAGCCAGGTCACGATCTTGCGGTCCGTGAGTTCGAGCCCCGCGTCGGGCTCTGGGCTGATGGCTCAGAGCCTGGAGCCTGCTTCCGATTCTGTGTCTCCCTCTCTCTCTGCCCCTCCCCCATTCATGCTCTGTCTCTCTCTGTCCCAAAAATAAATAAACGTTGAAAAAAAAAATAAAAAAAATAATAATAAAAATAAAAATAAATAAACATCTAAACAATAAATAAAATAAAATGGGCTGCATAGTATTCTGTTTTGTAAATATACCACAATTTATCAACAAATACCTAGTAACAAGCACCTGATGTTGGGCATCTGGCTTGTTTTCAATTAATGTGCTATAACAATGCACAGTGAATATCCTTGGACATTAATCGTTGCTTACTTATGTGTCTCTGTAGAGCTTAGACTTTTGGATGAGGCAAGTTGCCTCTGAGCCTCAGTTGCTGTTTCTATAACATGAGGATGGCTACAGAAGGCTGTGAATTAGAGGAGATTATTAACCTTGAGGTTGGCATGTGTAATTCACTCCAGCTGCCCCGTGTCTGAGGCTCTACTTTCTGAGTCTTGGTTGAGCGCAAAGACTTCCTTCCATTAGAAGTACCCAAAATGCCAGACGCTCACCTTCCCAGACTCCTCTGCAGCCGGGCAAAATGACCTGGGCTCCACCAATCAGATGCCCTCACAGTATACTTTGACTTGGGAGCTAGCGACCCGACAGCCAAGATGAGAGAGCACACGTGGGCTCGGTCTCTGATGGCCGTGGCGGTATCAGTGAGCCCAAGACCAAGTTCTTGTCGGAGAGACAGCAATAGCGCGAGCTGTAGATTCTGCGTGTGGTGACTGACAGCCGCAGAGGCTTCTTCATCAGAATAGTTCTGATGTATTTGGACATTGTTTCTGGCAGCTTAACCTCAAGCTTCATTCTTCAGATGTCCCGACAACTCTGAATTACTCAAATTCCTATGAATAAAGTCATTTTCTGGTTAAATTAGCCAGGAACATTTTCTGTTGCCTGTAATTAGGAACATTGTCTCCTACATATGCATAGCTGTAAAACAGCATATGAAGATAAGGGATATAGCGGATGTTCCCTGTTGCTTCTCCAACCACCATCTCTCCTTCTTCCTCCTTAATGGGGTGGACACTTGACCTGCTTTCAGCTAAGGTAAGAGGAAGGGTAGGTATCTTGGGACTTCTGGGAAAGGGTGTTCATTCCTTCCTAATAAGAGAGGTGTGTGAAGAGAATGCCTTTGGGTCTCTGCCCTCCCCACCCCCCAGCTTCCTCCTTGGGATGCTGTCATGTGAGAACGAGTGGCTGCAAGATCCCACAGCCATTTTCTGACCCCCAGGAGAGAAGTTGCTAACACGGTGGGGATGAATGACCAAGCTCCGGAACAGAAAGAGCCTTGGTCCTTCACAGACACCACTGGATCTCCCAAACGAACTCGGATCGCTTACTTCCAGACCATCTGCTACAGGAAAAAACAGGCATGACTTAAGGCCTTAAAAATCAGGTGTTCTGTTACTTGTAGCTGAACACACCCTAACTGATACAACTTGAATGTTTTTGGAGCAGCTGTGAAAGGCTGCTCCGCTAAGGATGTTGATGTGTCAGGAACTCAACTATCTGACCCTCTTTCCAGTTGCAAAGCTCTCCTGAATTATTGATGACATCTGGATTGTTTTATTCCAAAGCCAACTTTCAGATAGATTGGCCTGTGGGTGTTGGAAGCCTGGTCTCACTGATGTGCTCTTTGGGAGACTACTAAATTATCACAGATAGGCATAGGTCAAAGTAGCCATCTATACCCTGGAGCTTAGCCTCACAGGGTGTCTTGACGTAAGGATGTACGGTACTCAGTCTCTTGATGCACCTGTGGCTGCCTTCGGGGTCCTGGCTCACATCACATGTCTGTCATCTGTAGACTGCCATTCCCAGAGAATATACAAAATGTAACACTTCTCCCACCTGACATTATTCTGCAGTCTTTTATACTCATCGTCTCATCTGGGCCTCAGAGAAACTTCACGAGGTAGGTATTATTTCTCCATTTTGCAAACAAGGAAAATAATGTTTGCAGAGATTAAATAATATGCACGAAGTCACACAGCTGGTGAGTTATGAAAAAGCAATTCAAATCCATACTATTTCCTCTACCTCAGACGTTCCCATTAGCTTCCCACTGAAATATCCCAGGGAGCTTTAAAAATACTGGTGCCTGAGTCCCAGCCCCAAAGATTCTGATAATGGTTCTGGAGAGAAGTTTGAAGAATGGGATTTTTTTTTTAAGTTTATTTACTTTGAGAGAGAAGGTGTGAGCAGGGGAGAGGCAGAGAGAGAGAGAGAGAGAGAGAGAGAGAGAGAGAGAATCCCAAGCAGGCTCTACGCTGTCAGCCAGGACCTGATGCGGGGCTTGAACTCATAAACCACGAGATCATGACTCGAGCCAAAGTCAAGAGCTGGAAGCTCAACCACTGAGCCACCCAGGTGTCCCTGAACACTGGGTTTTTTTTTAAGACTTTTTAAAAATCTTTATTGATTTTTCAGAGACAAAGAGACAGAGTGCGAGCAGAGGAGGGGCAGAGAGTGGGGGAGACACAGAATCCAAAGCAGGCTCCAAGCTCTGAGCTGTCAGCACAGATCCCGACATGGGGCTCGAACTCACGGACCGTGAGATCATGACCTGAGCTGAAGTCGGACACTTAACCGACTGAGCCACCCAGGCGCCCCTAAACACTGGGATTTTTTTAGCTAGCTTTATAGAGTTCTAATTTACATAGCATGAAATTTACCCATTCTAATTGTTTATAAATTCAATTACTTAAAAAATACACTTATAGCATTGTGCAGTTAATCACCACAATCCAGTTTTAGAACATTCCCATCATCCCCAAAAGTTCTCTCCTACCAATGTGCAGTTAATCCTTGCTCCTACCTCTAGACTGATAGCAAACTAATCTGCTGTCTCTATGAATTTATCTTTTGTGGATACCCATATAAATAGAATCAGACCATATATAATATTCTGCATCTGGCTTCTCTTACATCTCATAATAGTGCTGAGGCTCATTGATGTTACAGTATGTTCTTTTTTTATTGATGAGCAGTATTCCACTGTATGGATATACAACAGTTTATCTCTTCAGCAGTTGACAGACATTTGGGTTGTTTCCAGTTTGGGGCGATTATGAACAATACTGCTATGAACATTGGCATACGTGCCTTCGTGTGGAAATATACATGTCTCTTAGGTATCTTTCTACAAATATACAGAGCAGAATTGCTGGATCATATGATAGGTTTATGTTTAATTTTTTTAAGTGTATTTATTTTGAGAGAGAGAGACAGCACGAGTGGGGGAAGGGCAGAGAAAGAGGAAGACAGAATCCCAAGCAGGTTCCGCGCTATCAGCATGGAGCCTGACGCAGGGGTCCAACCCACAAAACCCTGAGATCGTGACCAGAGCCGAGACCAAGAGTCGGACGCTTAACTGACTGAGCCACCCAGGCGCCTCAAGTTTATGTTTAATTTTTTAAAAAACTGCCAAACTACATTCCATTGTGTACCATTTTACATTCCCAACAACGATTGAGAGTTCCATTTTCTCTACATCTTTGCCATCAGTTAGCACTGTCAGTGTTTTCAATTGTTGATTTATGTTTCCCTGATGACTAATAATATTGAATATCTTTTCAAGTGCTTATTAGCCCTTTATATGTCTTCTTTGACGAAATATCTATTAAAATGTTTTGCCTATTTTTTAATCAGATTGATTTCTTCTACAAGTGTAGGAGTTGTTTTTTTTTTAATGTTTATTTTTGTTTTAATTTTTTTTTTCTTCAACGTTTTTATTTATTTATGGGACAGACAGAGACAGAGCATGAACGGGGGAGGGGCAGAGAGAGAGGGAGACACAGAATCGGAAACAGGCTCCAGGCTCTGAGCCATCAGCCCAGAGCCTGACGCGGGGCTCGAACTCACGGACCGCGAGATCGTGACCTGGCTGAAGTCGGACGCTTAACCGACTGCGCCACCCAGGCGCCCCTTTAATGTTTATTTTTGAGAGACAGAGAGACAGAGCTCGAGTAGAGGAGGAGCAAAGAGAGAGGGAGACACAGAATCTGAAGCAGGCTCCAGAGCTGTGCTGGCAGCCCAGAGCCCGACACGGGGATCAGACCCACAAACCATGAGATTATGACCTGAGCCGACGCTTAACCGACTGAGCCACCCAGGCGCCCCAAGGGTTCTTTACATATTCTAGCAATAAGCCTTTTATCAGATATATAATTTGCAAATATCCTACCCCAGTCTTTTCATTCATATTTTAATTTTGATGAAGCATAAAATATCAAATTTCCATTTTACGGATTATACTTTTTTGTCATACATATCTAAAAACCTTTTTGGGGGGCGCCTGGGTGGCTCAGTCAGTTGCGCGTCCGACTTCAGCTCAGGTCACGATCTCACGGTCCGTGAGTTCGAGCCCCGCGTCGGGCTCTGGGCTGATGGCTCAGAGCCTGGAGCCTGCTTCCGATTCTGTGTCTCCCTCTCTCTCTGCCCCTCCCCCGTTCATGCTCTGTCTCAAAAATAAATAAACGTTAAAAAAATTTTAAAAAATAAATAAATAAAAAAATAAAAACCTTTTTGGCCAACACAAGTCATGAAGCTCTTCTCTTATGTTTTCTTCTAGAAGTGTTACAGTGTTAGCTCTTACATTTGGGTCCGGCATCGACTTCGAATTCATTTATGTGTATGGTGTGGGGTTTTGCTAACGGAAATCTAAATGTTCCAGCACCATTTACCGATGACACTCTTCTCTCTCTTTTGAATTGTCTTGGCGTCTTGGTTGAATGGGCACTGGAATTTAAGGTCTCCCGATGCAGGCAAAGTTGAGATCCAAGCTGCCTAGTGCTGGCATCACTAAGGTCTCTTCTGCCTTTCCATATTAGGCAAAAATCTTGATGTGCTCCAAAATCCAGAACGCTCTCCTAGCCTGATGAGAGTCTGTGATTTTTTTCCTGGAATTTTTGCAAATCACTGTCAAGCTGGACAGAAACCTCCAGAGGGACCAGATAGATCATACAAAAGTGGTCTTAAGCCTAGAAATAACCACAACCTACACTTACCTGTTCTATTACACCCTGCATGAGTCACACCTAGGTCTTGCTTTTCCCATTAGACTGCGAGCTGTTCAAAAGCAAGGATTGTGTTTTAATAATAAAAATGACATTAACAGCCACCATTTTGAGCACCTGTGATGTTCCAGGGCTATACTCTGTACTTCAGAGATTTATCTCACGGAATTATCATTTTCTAAGATTCTCGAGTTACGTTTCACAGAGGTTAAATAAGTCAAGTCGTGAAGGCCACACAGCCAGTTAATGGCAGAGTCAGGATTCATGTCATGGAGAGTCTTCCTATAAAACCACAAAAAATAACCAAGCAAATATTACTAGATGGCCCAGTCCCTCCCAAGAGTGACTCTGAGTTCTCTGACCTGTTGCACACTGATGATACAATTGCAACATGGAAAACGTGTATGTTGGGGCATCTGGGTGGCTCAGTCAGTTAAGCCTCCGACTCTCGGTTTCAGCTCGGATCCTGATCTCGTGGTTTCGTGAGGGGGTCTGTGCTGGCAACACGGAGAGTGCTTAGGATTCTCTCTCTCCCTCTCTCTCTGCCCCTCTCCTGCTCATACTGTGTCATAAATAAATAAGTGAACAAAAAATATTAAAAAAGAAAAGAAAAAAAACTGTGTACGTTGTTAGAAGTGGTGAGCAGGAGAGGCCCACGGAAACCTTGGGCGTGGGCGGGCTCGGTCTGTCAGGTGGCACTCATTGACCCTGTTTTGATTTTCCACCGTGATGACAATTTGGAATTTTTACCCCACTGTGGAAGGTGACGGTTCGTTTCGCGTCTTACACGGCTGGTTTACTGTGCTTTGGATGTTGTTTTCTCCCCCCACTCGTCACGGGCGTCGGTACTGATCTTTCCTCGGGAATGACAGGGTATTACGCTGGGACCGTGGGGACGCACGTGTTCCCCGTCCCCAGCCACCCACGAGCCCGTGATGCTTTGTCTGTATTCCTCTGTTGCCCCTGTAACGGCCTCTCCATTTTGAAAGGTGACTAGGAGGAAGCTCCCAACGCTCCTGCTCGGATCACGTTCCCACAGGTGAGGCCACACTCCAGATAGGGCCCACCTGCTGGCCTCGGTCCGTGGCTGGTGGGGAATTAAGTTCGTGGAGCCCCGGCGGCCCGTAACAAGCAGGCCACAGGGAAGGGGCGGTGACTCCCGCGCCTGGTCTCTGGGCCCGGCTGATGCTGCTGCTACCCTCCCTTCGAGTCACTGCCTCCGGGCCGCACCACTCGCCCACCTGGCCCAGCAGCCCAGCCCAGCCCTGCTCGGGCTTCGCACAGGGCCCTGTGCCTCTGCTCCGGAAATCCGAAGGGTCTGCAGCTCAGCCTTCCGTGGGAAACCACCAGCACCCCAGCGGCCGACTCAGCTCAGTGACTTCCAGGTTCTCCTCTCTCTCGAGCTCTGCCTGTGGGTCCTACCAGGTCATGTAAGTAGATGAGGGCCTCTCGGTCCAGCATTGTGTTTTCTGATGGCAACTGCGGGCCCGCCTTCACTGTGAGTCACTGCTCTACCAAGGAAACAGCCTGGGTTAAAACGCAGCCCTCACCAATTTAATGTAAAGGCAATTCAACATCCATTCGTTATTGGATGTAGCATGTAGGGCGCTCATGGGTCTGTGGGGGCCAGTTGTGTTTTTCTGAAACAGATTTGGTCCAACAACTTGTTCGTGACTTTGCAAATCACCGTGAGCACTTGCTACTGGGAATTGTTCGAGGCTAGTGAGTCGGTAATGCCCGGGCACACAATAACTGCGGTTGGGTCTGGCACTCCAGATCATCCTGCTGAACACCAGGGCGGGCTCAGCCTTCTTCCTGACCCCTGATACTCAGGATTTTATGTGGAGGAATGGAAGAAACACTTTGCAGTTAGTCAGAAGCCTGGGTTCTGACCTTGGCCTTGCCCTGTCGGGCTGTCTTACTTTGGTCAAATCGATTTCTGTAAGCTTTAGTTTCTCTTTTTGACGTTAGGACTATTTCCGTATTTCCCAAGACTTAGCCTATATAATGCAAATCTGAAATGCTTTCCAATAAAATTGGGCTTAGGGGTCAGGTAAGTTGGGGAGACTTCTTTGGGAAGCCATCTTGCCCCCTTAGAAACCTCCTATGTATGCCTCCTTCAAGGCCCTCTTCTAAATTTTGATTCCCCACAAAGCTCACCCAGATCCGTCCATCTTCCCCGGGAGAATCCATACCTTTCTCTCTTCTCCTACAGCACTTTGTAAATTCTTCCACCCTAGCGCTCATCCCACAGAACCCGATTTATCTCCACAGGTCTGCCCAGCGACCTGTCCAGCCTTTTCCCACTTCTTATAAACCCAAGACCCATCACAGATATGATGAATAGTGCGTGCAACATAAATGTTGATATGAATAGCCAATAATCGTTACTGGATGACTGGGTATATGTTTACGCTTCACTGCGCTCCAGTAACCGTGTTTGTTGATTGTGTGCACACCTTTCTTCCTTCGCTTCCTTGGGAAACAGCTTCTCTCCAGCTCCAGTTATGTCATTCCAGGGGGGCTGCGGGTTGTAGCGCTCAGCCCCTTGTCCGCAGGAGTAGCCATGATGTGACTCAGCCTGGCCCACCTTTTTACTTCAGCATCTTTTCCCAGTGACATGGTGGGGGAGGGAGGCATGTGACCTTGACCCAAGCTAGACCCGTCATGGTTCTTCTCTAAGATTTACTTCATTGCTGTTCACGGGTCCTGTATCAAATTTTGTTTTTATGTTTATTCATACATGTTAACCATGTGAACCACCTTCACATGGAGCCAGAAAGGTCTCGGCGGTCACCCACATTAATGCGTTCCGTGACAACACTAGGGCACCAAAATTCAGGAGAAGGACTATGATGTCCATGTCTACACCTCCACAGGTCATGTGCCCAGAAAAAGGTGACGTTGACTTCCGTGCGTCACAAATGTCATCAGGAAGTCTTCCATCGCATTCTACTTGATTGCTCTTTGACATTCAATCCTTTGGACCGTTGCTTCCTCTTTGGAGCTCCTTCCCGCTCTGCTTTCTGGGACCTGGTTCTCTGCTGGTGCTCTACTCACAAGTGATCCCCCTCTCACCTCCTCCGTGGACTCGTTCTTCTGTGGAGTTTGTCCTTTTGGGTCATAGATATTAGAGGACATGAATCAGAAGCCATTGGTGACCGTCATCCATCATCTGTGGGAATCTGTCTTCAGCAAGCAGGGACAGAGTGGAGGCAGGGAGATGGGGGGAGAGGGAGTCCATGGGTGGGCGTTGACTGTAGCCAGTCTCTGAGGTCCAGCAGTTTCTCTCCCTCTGGTCCTATTAGCCTCCAGTGTTTTTCTAACACACTCCTTGATACTTAAGTGAGGTTGGGGCCCCATCAGTTGTCATATAACTCAACTAAAACACAACTTGAACCACCCCCCACCTTTGGCCCCTATCATCCTTGGAAGGTCATGACTGTAATGGCACAGCAGAATGACATAAAGACAAAGGGCAGGGTCACAAAGAGGGAGGCAAGATTCCAGGGCCCAGAAATGGTTTCTCCAGAGCCCAACTCAGAAAAAGAGTACCTTTTGCAGAAAGTCTTTGTTCCCGGACAGACTTTTCACAATCAATCTACTCCTTGCCTCCAGCCTAGCCCTCTGAGAAACCTGCAATCCTTCAGAAGGATTCCTATATTTGGATGCTGACTCAGCCAAAAAAAAAAAAAATTTTTTTTTTCCCCCCTCAACTAATTTCATTCTGCAGTCCCCACCGGTGACTGACAGTGTTCCAGATTGGGAGCACTGTAACTGAAGGCAGCAAGTTGCCTGTTGTTATTTTCTGCTTTGTTCTAGTTTAATTGCTTTTGTACATGTGCCTATGACATGAAGAGCTGCATGAAAACTCCACGGGACTGAAAATAGCACTTAGAATAGCATCGTGTCCCCTCAGAGTCTCCTATTTGACTCTGCAGCTAGCCAGGTGTTTTTCAGCAGAAGGAAAGATTTTTTTTTTTTTAATTTACTGGCGATCTGGGGGAAGATGATGGCTACAATTTTGTCTTGCCTATGCCACTCCTTCTGGCAAATTCTCCCATTAAGACGACAGGCGTCCACCACCAAGCCCGCCACTTCGTGCGTGATGGAGGCCAAGGAGAGAACAGTTGTATCATAGTTCCCAAGGTGAAATTTTTTATTTTCTCCAGGAGTGGGTTTGCGTAACAGGAAGCTTTGATAATAAACATAGGACTGTGCTGTTTTTAAACTGTCATAAGCTTTTCTCAGTGTTCAAGTGGTAATGGCCATTATGGTTAATATATTGTGGATTGGTCAATGCCTTGCACTTCTTCTTCTGTATTCTGGAACATAGGGAGGGGGGTGACCTCACAGGCTATTTTCCAAACAGCTGTGACAGCACACTTCCTAAAGAGTTTGACCAACGGGAGAGACTGGCTCTCATTCATTTTGTCACCAGAATCTAAGAGGCCATTTGAGAATGGAATGGAGCAAATAGAGAGGAAGCAGAGGACGGGGCTACAGAGAAAAACTCATTTGAGCTTCTGGATCAAGCCATACCTGAAATCAGCAATCTTTAGGCTTTTGGTTTATAGGAGCCAATAAATGCCCACTGTTTTTTTGCCCCCCTCCCCCTTTTTGTGCTATTTGCGACTAAAAGAATCCAACTGATACAGATCATTTCACCGTTGGGTTCTTCCTCACGGAGAAGGATCTTCCGAGGACCCATGAGGAACGTGAACTACACCTCCCCTCGCTTCCGTACCCAGCCCTCAGTTCCCAACCGGTTCTCCAGCTGCCTTTGGCCTCACAGCTGTGCCAACTTTGCTACTTCCACATGGGTTCAGTTCCAAGACAACTGCTGTTTGTTTGTTTGTTTTTCTTCAAGGAACACAGTAGAAAGCACAGAATGGAGGTTCTCAAAGTGTGTGACCCCAGAACCGGCAGCATCAGCACCACCTGGGAACTTGTCAGAAATGCACGTTTTCCATCACCACCCAGATCTCTGGGGTCAGAAATTCTCGGGGTGGGGCTCGGAGCGCACGGTATTGTAACCAGCTTGGCCATGCTGAAGCCTGAGAACTGGTGGCCTAGAGGAGGTCCCAAGTCACTGGAGACTGTAGAGCACACAGGATCGGCTTTCACAATGAGCACATTTGACAAAGCAATCGTAAGACGTGGATGGTATCTTCTGAGAAACGGTTTATGACACACAAACTGCAAATTCCAGGCGGAGCAGTAGGTCACCCACAGAGGACATCTGTCAAGTGCGGAGACCACGACAGGGTTCGGACATCACGGACCCCTAAACATCTTTGCACACCAATCAATACAAGTGAGCTGGGGAAGGAGGAATAAAAGGCAGAGAGATTTGGATGTTTCTTCTGTGGCAGCAACCACTTTGTGAAGCAGCTATTTTACAAGAAAATAAATTTCTCGGGAGATCCCATGTTGGTATCATCTCTGGAGTTCAGCTTTCGTAATTTGGGGGGTTGGGGAGGTAATCATTTGATTTCTGTGCAAAATAAACGTAGTCTCTGTTACAACAGCAGCTTGTCCAACCGCATCCTACCCTCTCCTGCTGCCTGTGATTTGGAAGGAACCAAGAGGACACCCCTTATGTCTCTCGATTGCTAAGAGTGTTCGGTCGCCTTACTCACTTAATGAGTCCCTGCACCTGGAGTAGCTGTGGCTCGTTTCTGAACAAAGGATTCAGTAGAGCCCATGTATTTGAGCCAAACATCCCTCTTGGGGCATATATCTGAGCCTGAACATTTAAGAGGGAGCATCCGGTTGGGTGAAGGATGTAACTCCTTTGGTCGGGGTGAGGACTGCCCTCAGTCTCTCCCCGTCCAGCTTTCTTCTTTCTAGAGAGGAGTGCGGTGGTAGCGACATTCTCTCCAGACTTGGGGACAGGGAACAGTCTTCAGGATTAACTGCTGAAGGCACAGTGCTAATTTGGAGCATAGAGAGACAGCTAACCAGGTCCCAGCTCTAAACCCCACCAGCAGGTGGCAGTGGCGGGACCCGGTCCAGGGCAGCAATCGGGGGGCAATCCAGAAGCGCTGCCTACTTCAGAGGCTCCGTGTTGCACACTCAGCCTCGCCTCTCAGGTCTGAAACCTTACGGGATATAAAGGGTTTCCACGGGGCGCTCCCACAGCGGCGGTTGCTGGCCAGTCCTCCTCCTGAAAGACATCTGTGAGTGACTAACGTTTCATCCTGTCAGGTGCGCTCTGTCCGCATCCATCTCTCAGTCTCTCCTGCTGCTGCCAGATAATTAGTTGGTATTCAATAATGCTGCCTTTGTTAAATGCCTGCCGAATGAGGTAAGGCTGTAGGATAGTGGCCAATGCCTACACACACACACACACACACACACACACACACACACACACATGCACGCACACGTGAACATACTCAGGATGTCTTCTCAGCCATGAGTTTTATTCATTTGTTGATCTTTTAAAGACTACAGTGACAACAAAATTGAGCTAGAAAAGCTCGCTTTATTCTATGTCGCCGCGTCGGCTGTGCTGCCCCATGTCGGCATGACTGGTGTAAAATCTGTGTAGAAGACTGCCCGCCCGTGTGTGCCCCACTGGCTTGCTATTCCTACTCGTGTGTGGCAGCAAGAGCCCAGGACTTGCCATCGAGCAGACCGGAGTCCACACGCAGGCTCCACCACTGATGTGAATAATCGGCTACATCCCTATCCCTTACATCCAGCGTGTGTTTCTTGAGCACCTACTAAGTGGCACTCCCTGGACGACTTGGAATCTGTCAATGACACGAACAAGGATCTCTGCCCTCGTGGGGCTTATTTCTCGCAAGAAAGGATAAACAACACCCAGAATGAAAAAGGAAATACTAGGGTAGGAAGCGGGAAGTGCTGTGCGAAAGGGCAGAGACCAGGTCAAGGCGGGTAGACTCACTGAGTGATGGAGTATCAGCTTGCAGCACTCGATGGGGGAGTCAGCGCAACTTCCAAGAGCACAGACCTGAAGATAGGAGAGTCAGATGAGCGGAATGCCTTCAGGAAGAGTGTTCCAGGCAGAGGGCACAGCTAGAGCAAAGGTCCTGAGGCTGGAGCTTGCCTGGTGAGTTTGAGGAAAAGGAAGGAAGCAGGAGCGCTGCATGGAGTGGGGGAGGGGGAGGGAGAAGAAGATAGGAGGTTGGGGGGTAACAGAAGGGTGGGATGGGCTTGGTCGTTGGAGACAAAGGGTAGGGTGTTGGCTTTATGGCAGTGGTGTGGGCAGTCATTGCAGGACTTTAAGCAGAGCCGTCAGGTGACCCGATCTGGGTTCTAAATGAGTCACCCAGGCTGAAGCCCGGAGGCCAGCCTGGAGGGGGCAGAATCTGGGAGAGATAATGGGCCGGGCCAGGCCGGCAGCTGTGACGGGAGAGAAGGGGTTGAACTCTGGATGTGTTTTGAAAGTAGTGCACCAACACGACTTCCAGATGGACTGGGCGCGGGGCGTGAGAGACAGGGGGTGTCTCCAAAGTTTTCAGCCTTGAGCACCTGTGAGAGCGTAGCGGCCATCAACTGAGCCACTGTTTTGTGAGAACTCAGTGGAAAGCGTGTCCCACAGAGACTGGCGCGCAGTGGGCTCTTTCCTGAATGTTCCTTTCCTCTCTAAGAGCGACTGAGTCACTCTGCTCCCGCCTCCTCACACTGCCTCCCCGGGGGGCCGGCGACCGCCCCTGTATGTGTCTTTCGCTGGGGACCGGTGGAGCCGGGCACACGCTGAGGGTTCAGGAGAAGCATTTTGAAAGGGCTTAGAGCAGAGTAAATGCTCAGCAAATGTCGGTTCCTATGAAACAGAACATAGCAGGTTGTTGGCCAGTTGGGCGTGAGTGATTGGTCTCCACCCCCCCCCCCAAGTCACTGCACCAGGATCAAGGCCAGGTGTTTATTGTTTATTTTTCAAGTGTTTATGTATTCATTTTGAGGCCGAGAGAGAGCAAGCGGCGGTGGGGCAGAGAGAGGGAAGGAGAGAGAATCCCCAGCAGGCTCCGCACCGTTGGCACGGAGCCTGACGTGGGGCTCGCGCCCCCAGACCGTGAGATCGTGACCTGAGCCGATACCGAGAGTCGAACGCTTAACCGACTGAGCCACCCAGGCGCCCCTCGAGGCCAGGTTTTCAAGCAGTGTCAGCAGACCCATCCCGACCCTGTGTGACCCCATCAGTACTCACCGCCCAGCGCTGTGCTCATTCCCAGCAACCGTGTGCTAATCTCACCGCGCGTACGTGGCCACGGAACGTGGTCACACTCCCCCTGTCCCCTAGAAGGCTCCCCTTCCCTTCCCTCTTCCTACAGACCACATGCCGCCTTCCCAGCAAAGCTGTCTTCACCCCACCAGTCGTGCTGCCGCTGGGATGTGCGGTGCACGTGTATCTGCCCTCACTTGTCACACGTCACAGGGCAGGGACGCTGTTTAAAATATTTCACAGTCGGTATGGCCCAGACGCGGACCTGTCCGGTCGGACCCCAGCCACAGCCAGCCTGCACACGACAGCCCGGCACCGGCCTTCCCTTCGCACGCCGTGTCCACGCATCTCCTTGCCCGCCTCCCCGCTTCCTCCTAAGGTCCCACCGGCTCTCAGACCACCTCTCAGTTACTTCCAAACCCCAAAACGGTGTCTGCCCTCCAGACTCCCTGTAGGTATTTCCTGAATAAACAGTGACAGGGAGGAGAGGAGCAAAGGCCCTGGCGTCCACTGAAACGCCCGGATCAAAGGACCCCTCCCCCTACCTTGCTCCTGGCTGTAGGAAGGCCATGTCCCTGGCCTCTCTCCTTCCTCTTGCCTGATCCCCTCTTGCAATAAAAGACACTCCTATTGGAGCCGAAGGTGTCTCCCCGAAAGCAAGTTTTCACAAGTGGCGAGGCCAAAACCCACCACATCCTCCTCTGCCATCCGTTCCAGAGAGCGCACTTGGCCTTGGACGCCCAGTGGGGCACACGTTTGACGGGATGGAGGTGGTTTGGATTTACTGCTTCCGGCTCCGCTCGGCTTTGGCAACTTCCGCTGCCCGCTTTTCCTCGCTCGTACACTCACCTTTTCTAGCCCGAACTTAAAAGTGGGTTTTAGCAATTTATTCCCTCTCCGTCAGGAAAAACAAGCTCCAAACGGGCCAAAGTAAATTGGCTGGGCATTTAAATAAATGATTATTTTTCCTAAGTGGCCTCTCATACATAGCCAATGTCCATGATTTTAGCCAAAAAGTAAACAGAGGGGAAGTGAGAAAAATTAGATTAAAGAGGGTTGGACAATCTACATAGAATTCTCCAAAGTTCAGGCTGGGAGAGGCCTTGGAGATCAGCTACCTCAAGGTTTCTCAAGAGCCCTAGGCGGCCCATCGGGTTGGAAGGAGGAGAGCAGGTGGGGCCCCAGCCCCCCATCACCTCTCCAGCCAGCTTCACTAAGGTTCTACATGTTTTGCATGGCAGGTGACTTACATAGAGCGTTTGGGGGTTAAAGGCGCCCGCCAATCACTGTTGCAAGCCCAAGCTGCGCCTTTTACCGACACGGAGAACAGGGTGAGAGGTGGATCAGCCTGCCTGGGCTCTCAGAGCAAATCGCTGTCGGGGGTTAGAACTCCATTTCCAGTCTTCTGATTCAGGTACTTTTCCCTCGGTGCCTGACAGCCTCCCAGCACCACATTGCCTGTGGTCATTTGCCAGGGGCTCTGCCCTCACCCCCTGCTCCGGGTGGCCGAAGGGTGGCATCCTCCCAGAGCCTCTGGTCACGAAGGATGGAGTGACAGTTCCAGGGGTGGGTGAAGATCCAAGCAGGACCAACCAGAGTCCTCTCTGGAGCCGTGGCAGTGACACGGAGAGAGAGAAAATGTCTATCCTGAGACTGAGGGCATTAAGATCCCATGGGACGTGGGGCTGTTGGAGGCCCTGTTACGATCATGGGGAAGGGTTTGTCTGAGAAGGGACCCAAGACAGAGACAAGCACGTTAGAGAGTGAAGAAAGAGAGAGAGAGCAGATTCCTGAAGGCATCATTTGAACCCTTGGACCCAGCCGTATCCAAAGCTTGTGTGCCCTCTGTGCTTCTCAGTCCTGTGAGCCAATAAGTTTTCCTCTTTTTGCTTAAATTAATTTGATTTAGTTCCTTTAAAAAAATATTTTTTAATATTTATTTATTTTTGAGAGACAGAGACAGAGCATGAGCAGGGGAGGGATAGAGAGAGAGGCAGACACAGAATCCAAAGCAGGCTCCAGGTTCCAAGCTGTCAGCACAGAGCCCAATGCGGGGCTCGAGCCCACGAACCATAAGATCACCACCTGAGCCGAAGTCTGGCACTTGACCGACAGAGCCACCCAGGGGCCCCAATTTGATTTCGTTTCTATCTCTTGTTGCAGGAAAGTGTCCTAACGTGCCCACAAGTAAGTTTTATTTATAGAGCATTTGATGCTATTATCAAATTCTTTCCATTACCCTAAGTCATAGAGGGGAATGGGGCCATATTTCCTCATTATAGAATGGCATCACCTCCATCCTGGCCAAAAGCTGACCACAAGGACACAAGAAACTCAGGATGCCACAACATGCCAGGGAGACTTGTTTGCTCAACAGATATTCTCTGAAAGCCCTCTAAGTGCAATTCCAGCTTCTCACACCCTTGATGTGAACCCCCAGTCTGGCCGGCAGGAAGGTGGGACAGGAAAAGGATGGGCTTTGGACATACTGGACTTGAGATTGTGTTTGACGTCTTGCCTTCCAGGTACCACCATCACAATAGAGGGAAGAATGCACATGTATCAATCAAGGTCTAACCAGAAACACAGGGAACAGCCTCATGGGTTGACAACAGAGTGAATTCATTCAGGGAATTGGTTATGTAGGTGACGGAGGGGGGGAAGCACCAAGTGAGATGGTGAGGCACCCCAGAGGTTAGTAATGTCAGAATCCGCGGCCACCTCTAGGGCTGGAAGGACAAAAGGGGAGGTGGTGATAGGGGTCACCTGATAGAAGCTGCGACCATCGCGGGCCTGTCTAGCGGGAACCACAGCCGAGGAGGCTCAGCTATCACTGGAAACCACGTAGGTGTAGACAGAAGACAAGTAAGGAAAGTAGGAATGCACTGGCTTCTTCTTTTTCCCACCTCCTTCAAGCAAGAAGCAGAACATGCTCACCATGATGCATCGTAGGTAGAAATACACAGGGGGAGACATGATGACCGCCCTGGATTTATTTTCTGCTTTCCACAGGGTGGAAGCTGAAATGGTGTTTCAACCAAAAACCTAGGCAAGGTCATGATTTGGAGGCTTCTTCAGGCTTTGCTAATTTGGGGAGACGGAAGGTTGTGTTCTCCTCTTCTCCCTTTACTTTCACACTGAGTGGACACTTGCCACTGAATCACATCAGCCGCTTGTGGAAACAAACATTGGGCGTTGGGAGCCACTACACCTCAGAAGCAACCGACCTAGGCTTTTGTTCGTCTCCTGTTGTGGTCTAGATGGGCAGGGCCCTGGTGGTTTTCATCAGGCCAGCTGAAGGAACAAACGTTTATCTGTCAGCCCACCTTGGAAGTGCACGGTCCTGAGCCTGTTGCTGTGCAGTTAAGAGAAAGACAGCTCATTCATGGAAACCAGCTCCATTGACAAATTCCAAAAAAGAGGCCAAAACTTCCCGAAGCTCTTAGGTCATCTTCTCTGCCTTGTTTTGTTTCTCTGTGGAAAGTGACAAGCTAAGAAAGCCAGCAGGTCGTTGAGCGAAGTTACTCATTTATTGGGCTTTTGTTTGGTCCAGCCCCAATTGGTTACAATTTGCTTCTCAGAAGCGTCAGAGTCTGACAAGGAAACACAGCCTAATCCTTGTTGATACTGGGAGGGTCTGCAGTTCATCAAGTGGAAAATTGGGATTTAATGGGAAATGAGTCTTAGGGAGGAGGAATTGAGACATCTACTTGTGTTTTATGTGTTGTAAAGTGTTGTGTGACTTCTAACTGTTTAATTATGGTGCTATTCACTCACCAAACATTTGTTGAGTAATCTGTGTGTCTTCATAGCTTTTCCTCAGAAAACAAAACTGAGCCGGTGGGGGGGGGGAAGGGGCAAAACCATGAAGATAGTAAGGATGGTAGGATGTAACATCCTGTAAGGATGAGAGATTCCCCTTTAGTATTTGCTCTTTTCAGGAGACCACTAAAGCCTAAGCAGGTTTTGTTTTGTTTTGTTTTGTATTTTTTTAGAATTGTCAAGTTTTAGGTGAAGGAGAAGATGTTTTACTAATTCAGCCCTACAGGAGGATGATGTTACACAGTGGAGAAAGTTCAGACTCTGGAGATAGAATCGGATTTGATTCCTGACTCTTTTATGTACCAGCTGCTTGGACATAGGGTACCCACCTTCTTTCTGAATCTCAAGTTTCTCATCGAAAGGGTGGGCATCACAATGACCACCACGTAAGAACAGAAGTAAAGAAATCACTAAATTTTTAACACTCGGTGGGGCATATAATAAGGGTTCGCGTGACTATCATTCCAATGTATCCACTATCCACAGACCCACGTGTCTCTTTCTCAAAGTGAGTCCACATTATGCATCTATGCCCCAATGCCACAGCTTTCTCTTGTCTCTCTCTTAGCTCCTTTCGTTTAGGCTGGTGAAGTCCACATGCGTCCTCTCTGGTAAGACCCCTAGCTCCGGACATTGTGTAATCTCTCTCCACCCATCTCCCATCCCAAAATAACCTACACCACTGCGCTGTTCTTGGTTTGTGTAACCACACCTGGTATAGTGCCCAGCACAGAGTAAATTCTCAGCAAGTCCGTGTTCAATGAGTGAACGTATGATCTGGCTAATCTGACAAATGAAATCATGGGGCCGCATGCAAATTTGCCACCAGTCCTAAGTACCTTGTATGTATTTTAAAATGGGACCTTGGAAGCGACTGTAAATAACCCAAAGTGGGGGGTTGCTCGTGCGAGAATCATGGGGGTTCTCACGTTAGAATGCGAGGAGAGCGAATGGGATAGATCCTTCTGGGGGGAGTTGCTTGGCGTATCGCTCAAATCATACCCGGGATTGCACTCTGACAGCCTCTGTGAGGCATTCACTGTTCTTTGCGTTTATCATAGGAAGTATCGAATTGGGTGGTTTGAAGGATTTTTGGATAATTACCAGGCATGGCTTTTATGCTTTTAAAAGCACCGCATAAAAATTGTTTCTAATGCCTGAGCGTCCCACCTCTAACACAGACCTACAGGAGGACGCACACGGCTACAAATTATTTGGGAGGCAGTGGCGAAGGAGGTGCACAGTCCTCCTCGTAAAAATGAAACGTAGCCCGCGCCCATGTGACACCGTGCTCACGTGCCCAAATGTCTTAATTTGGCCGCATCCACACAAGGCTCTGAGGAGGAGAGCTACCCAACCCCAGACAGGACCCAAATAATCAGAGTTGTCCTAAGCATTCCTCCTAGAGGAAAATAAACTGTCGATTCTTCGGTATTTCCGACAATGTTGAATTTGGGAAATAATCTTTGTTGCATACAGTTTCTGAATTACGTATCATTTTCATATGTATTTTACACCCCCCCCCAAGATAGATGAGGTGAGGTTTGCGGGTTTTTCCCCCCTTGGCCCCCCCCCCCCTTTTCCACCCTGCCCTGTGCTTGGAGGGGATGAGACTGACCCTCCAGACTGCATCGCCCAGGTGCCCTTGATTCTAGCTCCCAGTTGGGTCCAACCAAGGGAAAGCACCACCATGAGCTTGGAGGACAGAGGAGAGAGTCAGGGTACTTCTTCCCCTGCTGCATTTCGGAAGTGTGCTTTGTTCTGACCGTCACTGCCTCTCTAAGTCTCCACCTCTGGTCCAGAAGCTTCTCTTTATAGCTCCAGTTTTCGTCAGACTCCGGGAACAGTTCTTTCCGCTTCCCCCGTTAGGACTCGGCGGTAATGGCTTCTCACTGTTGGAAATTGCTACGTGCCCCAACACTCCCTGTTGGTTTCCTTAATCCTCCTCGTACCTGGGTAAAGACTCTAGTAATTAATTGTCTTCAAAATCCAAGCTGAGTGCACCTTTTGTTTCTCGTCGGGACCCCACGTCATGCAGGTGATTGTGACATGACAGTAAAATTCCCAGGGTGGCTTACGGAAGAGCACCCAACTTCTAATACAGAGGAGCCAGGAACTGGCCTCAAAACTTGAAACTCGACACCCTCATCGAGTCACCTCAGGGAGGATAGAAAATGTCTTAGAATAACAATGCCCTCTTGTGTCCTTAGCTGTTTCTTAGAAAGTACCTCAACCTCACAGTGCTGTACCAAGACCACATTTATAAAAATTCATCCATTCATTCAACATTCAATATCCACGTATTCATTGCCTACTCTGGGGAAGAACTTGGCAATTTGAGACAAGTGAGACATGGTTCCTGTCTTTGAGGAAATGTGTCATTTTGGCAGGCGAAAATAGACGAAGTCAATGAATCCTTGAACTGATTCTTGAGGAACAATGGGTGCGTTCACCAAACGGAAGTCAGAGACAGAATTCTGTGCAGAAGGAGCAATTTAACAATGGTTGGAAAAGGAGAGAGAAGTAACCCAATTGTTCAGGGAACTTCAAAATGCCTATTCTACCTACAATGTTAAAGGAAAGGGGAAGGAAAGGGGACAAGACCAAAGGGTTGGCTCACAAGAGTTGAGAAGGGGCAAGAGCATAGAGGGCCTTGGGTTCCCTGCCTGGGAGCTCACGGTTCATGTTTAGGGTGGTGCACCCCTGAGGACTTTAAAATGGGGAAGTGGCACGATTAGATTAATAACACTCTAGAGTAATCTGATGTCATCATAAATGCTAGATTAGAGGGAGCCATAACTAGAGACTCGCAGATCAATGAGATACTACAAGAGTATTGCGTTTATGTAGACTTGAGAAGGCTGCAGGTCGCTGGTAGCTGAGTGGGTGGGAAAGGGAACAAACCCAAGTGGCACATGTATCAGGGTGTCATTTGAATGGGAAAAGCTTAATAGAAAGGATTATTATCTAGGGGTGCCAGGCTGGCTCAGCTGGGAGAGCATGTGACTCTTGAACTTGGGGGTGTGAGTTCAAGCCCCATATTGGAGGTAAAGTTAAAAATAGTGAAAAAAAGAAAAAATAAAGCGGGGGGAGCACCTGGGTGGCTCAGCTGGTTGAGCGTCCGACACTTGATTTCGATTCAGGTCATGATCCCAGGGTTGTGGGATCAGGCCCCATGTTGGGCTCCATGCTGAGCCTGGAGGCTGCTTAGGATTCTCTGTCTCCCTGTGCCCCTCTCCCTGACTCGCATTTTGTCTCTCTGTCTAAAATAATAAAGTATAGAGCACCCTTTACTAATAAGTAAAGTTAGCTAATAAAAAATTATTGTTATCTATAAAAAGAGATGGAGGTAATGGGGAATTGGCTAGTAAGAAGTAAGGAGACCTGGAAAGAATAGAGGAATGGCAGATATAAGCAACGGCCACATCCCTAGGGCTGAGGTCAAATGCCTGAGAAAGGGAAAAACAGATCTGATTAACAAATCAAAATTGCAATTTAAAAAAGTTAACAAAATAGACCACTAGCTAAGTGGATCAAGAAAAGAAAGAGTAAGGAACGCCTGGGTGGCTCAGCCGGTTGAGCGTCCGACTTCGGCTCAGGTCATGATCTCACGATCTGTGAGTTGGAGCCACGTGTCAGGCTCTGTGCTGACACCTCGGAGCCTGGAGCCTGCTTCGGATTCTGGGTCTCCGTCTCTCTTCTGCCCCTCCCCAGCTTGTGTGCCCACTTGCTTGCTCTCAAAAAATAAATAAACATTAAAAACAACAACAACAACAAAGAAAGAAAAAGCACAAACATACAAATTAAAATGATGGGGGGAGCAGAAAAAATTAAAAACAATGATAAGAAACTGCAGATCTCTATGCAATTCAATTTGGAAACCTAGATGAAGTGGATAATTTCTAAGAAAATCCAGAATATTCACATTCGATGCCATTGGAATTTGAAAGTTCAAACATACTCATTTCTATGGAAGAAACAGTGTTTATAAGAAACTAACCCACACCAAAAAATGTTGCCATGCTCAGCTGGATTCGTAAGTGATTTCTACCAAATCTTCAAGATGAGATTGTCCCAGTGTTCTATAAATTTTGAGGAACACTGAAAACATAGAAGCAATTCCTGATG
The DNA here is from genome assembly GCF_014898765.1 of Herpailurus yagouaroundi. Classification (NCBI taxonomy): domain Eukaryota; kingdom Metazoa; phylum Chordata; class Mammalia; order Carnivora; family Felidae; genus Herpailurus; species Herpailurus yagouaroundi. The sequence goes on along the minus strand of NW_024412430.1, from coordinate 15,476,939 downwards.
CCTTTTTTGAAGCAAGTACATCATTATACATAAACTAGATAAAGACGATACAAAGAAAGAAAACTATAGACCAGTATCACTCATAAATATTAATGCAGAAATTCTAAACAAGAAAAAAATCCCAATCTAGAGGAGATGGAAGAAAATTTATTGAATTCAGTCTTTATAGGGGAATGAGAAAAATTAAAGGAATAAACAAACACATTATTAAAAACATAATCCAATACTACGTTAAATAAAATGATGTCATATGACCAAGGCGGATATATTCAAGGGATGCGCTATTTCTGTTGATGCTGAGAAGGCCTGTGGCTAAATGCATCACCCATTCACGATGAAAAAACTCATGGAAATAGGAAAAGAGGGCTGCCTTCTCAATATGATAAAATATATATACCTTAGCCCTAAAGCTAATATTCTCTTTAAAGAGGGAATATTGGAGGTATTTTCACTAAGATTGGAAAAGAGGCAAGAATCAAACATCACACTAAATGTGTTAGCTAATGCAATTAGACAAGAGACACCAATCAGAGGCCTAAGGATGGGAAAAGAAGTAAAACTACGTCTATTTGAAGACAACGTGATAGTTTTCTTTGAAAAATGCAGAGAATCAACGATAAAGCCAACTCAAACAATAAAAGAATTCATTGAAGTAGCAGGATATAAAGATTAAATGCTTAGGGGCACCTGGCCGGTTCAGACAATAGAGCATGTGACTCTTGGTCTGGGGTCGTGAGTTCATGCCCCACATTGTGCATAGAGCTTACTTTAAAAATGAATGAATGAATGAATGAATGAAGGCAGGCAAACTGCTTTAAAGAAAAAAAGAAAGATGAAATGCTCAGCAATACATTTAACCAGAAATGGGCAAAACCTATACAGTGACAACTTTGAAACAGTCTCGAAAGACACAAAAGCAGATTTGATCAACTAGAAATCTATTCCCTGTTCTTGGCTAGGATGATAAGGATGATACCATTCAAAAGATATCAGTTTCCCCTAAGTTTATAAATTCAATGCAACTCCAAAAAAAAAAAAAAAAAACAAGAAACTCTTTTTAAGTTGATACTGAAGTTCACATAGAAAAACAGACACGTGAGAATCACTGGGGACCGCTGAAGAACACCTACGAGGGAGGACTAGAACTATGAGACATTAACTTGTAATGTAAGGCTCCTCTAATGACAATAGTGCAGTATGACACGGGATAGACAAACACTATAGACCAGTGGGACAGAATAGAAAGCTCAGAGTTGGCCCCAAATACGTACGGAATCTCGCTGTACTATGTTTGAAACTCTTCTGTAAGCCTAAAGATAGTTCAAAAAACAAAATTAAAACCATACGGACACCATTAGTCATTAGGTAAATGCAAATCAAACCCACAATGAGATATCACTTCCCACTAGGATGGCAGCAATCAAAAAGAAAATAGCAAATGTTGGGGAGAATGGGAAGTCATTGGAATTCTCACACATTACCAGTGCGAAAACTGCTGTGGAAAACAGTTTGGCATTTCCTCAGAAAAGTTAACCGTAGAATTACTATGTGACCTAGCAGTTCCGCTCCTAGGTATATGCCTAAGAAAATTGAAAACAAACGTTCACACAAATACTTGAACATGAATGTTCATAGCAGCTTTACTCATACTAGCCCCAAAGTGGGCACAACCCAAATGTCCATCAACTGCATAAACAAAAATGTAGACCAAAAACGTGTGGTGTATCCATACAATGAAATATTCAGCCACATTCTTTTTTAAAAAAATGAGGTGCCTGTTACATGCTACAGCAAGGATGAAACTTGAAGACATGCCACATGAAGGAAGCCAAGGGGAGTCTAGGTGGCTCAGTTGGGCATCCAACCATGATCTCACTGTTGGCGAGTTTGAGCCCTACATCGATTGAGCTCTGTGAGGCCAACATGGAGCCTGAAACCTGCTTCAGATTCTGTGTCTCCCTCTCTCTCTCTGTCCCTCCCCTGCTCGTACTCTGTCTCTCTCAGAAAATAAATAAACATTAAAAGAAGAAGAAGAGGAGGAGGAGGAGGAAGAGGAAGAGGAAGAAGAAGAAGAAGAAGAAGTAGTCAGACACAAGCAGGGTGCCATATTGTGTGAATAGGCAAATCTAGAGAGACCGAAAGTAGACTAGTGGCGGTCAGGGCATGGAGGAACGGGGGGCAGTTGGGATTGCGAACAGTCTCAGGGGTTCTTTTGGGGGTCATGGACATGTCACGGAATTACACAATAATGGTTGCACAGCATTGTGAATATACTGAAAAACCATAGAATGGTACGACTTTAAAATGGTAAATTTCATGTTATGTCCATTTTATCTCAGTAAAAAAGGTTGCATTGAAAACCTCCATACACTGGAACTAAAACTAGAAAGAAAAAAAATAAAGGCACCTCCAGACACACTAGAAACATGATGACAAAAAGCAAAGAAAAACTCTGGAAAGGGGCAAGTTCCACTGGCACAGAGCAGGCACTGTGGGCTGGACCTGGAAAAGAAAGGGGATTATAAGCTGACCCAAGACCCAGTCCACCCCATTGGCTCCTCAGCTTCCTTGGTGCTCTCACCACATTTGTACTCCCATGCATTCTGAAAACAGAAAGTTCTACGCAAATCTGAACGATTTCACGGGATCAGCTTGCCTTCTTATCTCTTTTCCCCTCTTTTCTCCCTGAAAACGACTCCATTTGAATTCCACGTTCTTTGGGGATCCCAAAGGTGGCTTTCCATTACTGCCACCACGGAAGAGGAAAGGAATGGGGATTATATGGGGCTTTTCTATCTTTAGTGAAGCCAGAGTCAAATAGAAGCGTGAAAGCAAATGAAATAGGTAGTATGGGTGAGAGAGCCTGAGAAATCCTTGAATTTTTCCTAGATTTAACTTTCCTGGGCTTCAACTCTCCTGGGCTCTGAGTAAAAAGGGAAAATAGGAATGAGAAGGTTGCTTATTTCTCTCAATTTCATTTTGTGTTTTGTTTGTTTTTTTTCTTACTTCTCATATCTATGGACTAAGCCTTCTTCGGCAAAGCCAGACTGTGGAGGAGTGGCAGAGAACCCAGAGCGGTGGCTTTAGATGGAAATTTCTAGAATGTGGTGTTACATATAATTTTTTCCTACACGTTGACTGGCTTGAAGATTGTTACTTTGGAAACATTGGTCCTTTAAATCTTTATTGTCATGTTTGGTGTTGCCATTTCTCTGAGAAGCCCGTTGGTATACAGGCCTGAGTGACTCCTTCACACTGTGAGTAATGCTTTATGCCAGAGCACATAGTGAGGTCTGTTGTCTCACTCCACATGAAGCCCCTCAAAAGATTGTATTCATCTCAGGGTATATCAAGTTGTGAGTGTTCTCATAAGAGAGGGTCCCTTTTTCTTGTGGCGGGGTACCAAAACAGATGACTGTGGCACACGGTGCTCTCCCCCAAACTGCCAGTGAAACAGCCATCTTGTCTCCATTCCACGGACAACATTCCAGGCCTTGCAAAATGCGGACGCGCCGACACTTTTCATTCAGCATTGGCTTCAGCTGTGAAGGCATTTAGCCATTTCACATAATAACAACCACCTAGGGGTGCTCTCTTTCCAAACGGGTAAATTCAAGTGATTTGGTTTTTCGTTAGCCCTTCTATGGTTAAGGGAATGCAACCTATTCGAATATCTTGAGGTGAATTTTTCAACTGTAGTTTTGTGTGGACAGGAATTGGGTGAGTGGAAGAATGAGGAATTATAAGCATTCAATTTCTATTTGACCAGTATCTTTAATTAACTGGAACTTCTTTTCTCTCTCTCTATTTTCTCTTCTTTCTTTCTTTCTTTCTTTCTTTTTTCTTTTCTTTCTTTCTTTCTTTCTTTCTTTCTTTCTTTCTTTCTTTCTCTCTCTTCCTTTCTTCCTTCCTTCCTTCCTTCCTTCTTTCCTTCCTTCCCTCCTTCCCTCCTTCCTTCCTTCCTTCCTTCCTTCCTTTCTTTTCTTCTTTCTTTCTTTCTCATTCTCTCTCTCTCTCTCTCTCTCTCTCTCTCTCCTTCCCTCCCTTCCTTCCTTAGGCAGTGACACTTTAAGAACTCATGTTGAGGATGTTAAAACAATTTCCAGGTCATTTCTTTAAATTGATTTGCCTTCTAAGTCTCTACTCCTGTGGAAATGGAACTGACGGTCAAAAAGATAACACTAAGTAACTAGGAAATCTCCAGTTACCAAAAGAATTAACTGTGGTACTTCTGTGCTGAATAAGCCATGAAAGAGGAATAAAGCATGTATAAAGACTTTTCAGGGAATGTTCGCAAAATTTTAAATGCGAAGTTTAATTAATTACATGATTCACTGGGCCACCTGGCTGGCTCAGTCGATGGAGCCTGCAACTCTTGATCTTGGGGTTGTGAGTTCAAGCCTCATGTTGGGTATAGACAGTACTTAGAAACCAGCCAACAAATCAATAAATAAAATACAGCAGTTAAAAAAAATCACATAATTGAGTTGATCTGGGCCATAAACTTCCTGCGTAATTGAAGACTTTATGAGAATTCATATCGAAAGTTGCATGTATACATGCCCTGTTGAAAAATTCTAGAAGTATTTGTTTGACTATAAAATGCTTACCTTAAAAATGTGGCATGTAGGGGCGCCTGGGTGGCGCAGTCGGTTAAGCGTCCGACTTCAACCAGGTCACGATCTCACGGTCCGTGAGTTCGAGCCCCGCGTCGGGCTCTGGGCTGATGGCTCAGAGCCTGGAGCCTGTTTCCGATTCTGTGTCTCCCTCTCTCTCTGCCCCTCGCCCGTTCATGCTCTGTCTCTCTCTGTCCCAAAAATAAATAAACGTTGAAAAAAAATTTTTTTAAATAAAAAAAAAAAAAATGTGGCACGTAAGTGACTTTTTTCCCCCCGGTGAAAACACTTCCTCAAAGACCGTATTCTGTTTCCATCTGGAAGCATTATTTGGCCCTTGCTTTGTTTAAGAGAATCTTGGCCCTGGCGTCCCTGAATATGCCACCGTTTGACTTCCACTGGCCCAAATCCATGGATTAGGAGGCCCCTCTGGGGAGCGAGTGGGGCAAGTGGGGGCATGAGGGACACAAGGCGTGCAATATCCAATTCCCACCACCAAGCCCCTGGCACAGACTTTGTCTCACCGGCTTTGTGATTAATCATGCCCCTTCACCTACTCTTTATTTACATTTGACAGGGTCCCACTGAACAGAAAATAGCCAACGTCGTGCAAGAAGCAAACTTGGCAGAGTCCTTCAATTAGAAGGTAATGATTAAATTCATTTGGTGTTCTTTGTGCCATAATGACATTATTTATAAGGAATTCTTTCGGCGGTAATGTGACTGCCTTTTACACTTCCAGCAACATTTCTCATCCATTATCACTAAATAATCTTGAGTTCTTGCAAATCCCTTAGCAAAGGCTTCTTATAAAAGAACTTAAAAAGGAATAAATCCTCTGAGATATTACAGGATTCTCGCTGTGTGCCTCCCACAGACTTGCATGGGAATCGCTCGGCTTAAACCCCATATATTGCTTTGAAGATCCAATCCGTGTTCCTGTAATTCAGGCGTGTAAAAAAAAAAAAAAAAAAAAAAAAAAAAAAAAAAAAAAAAGAAAGAAAAAAAAAAGAGAGAAAGAAAGACAGCCATAAATATTTGTAACAGAGCTAACGCCTGCATTGGTTTGCAATATTTTTGGTAAGGTAAAGGGGGAGAGAGTGAAAAGTCTGATGGTTATTTGCAGCCCTTTTTCGGTCGTGGCGGGGGGCGCATTTCAGTCCGTCTCTTAGGTGCAAGGAATTAGAATTCATTTTGGAGAACGCGGATGGGGAAAAATTGGAGGGCTGGGGTGGACATGGAAGTAATAAGATGAGAAATCAAATAATATTTCGACCCCTACCTTTTCTTATCAAGAAGCCACTTATATAGGGGCGCCTGGGTGGCGCAGTCGGTTGAGCGTCCGACTTCAGCCAGGTCACGATCTCACGGTCCATGAGTTCGAGCCCCGCATCGGGCTCTGGGCTGATGGCTCAGAGCCTGGAGCCTGTTTCCGATTCTGTGTCTCCCTCTCTCTCTGCCCCTCGCCCGTTCATGCTCTGTCTCTCTCTATCCCAAAAATAAATAAACGTTGAAAAAAAAAATTAAAAAAAAAAAAAAAAAGAAGCCACTTATATATTTGCCCACAGGAGCCTCTGCAGTGTAGCCTTCCCCCTTCAAAGGGCATGTATGAGCGAAAACCGGCCTCCTGCAGCTTTCCGCTGCTTTCGGCAGCTGCCAGAGATTTTCCCTTCCCAAGGTATGGCCTTGCAGCTGACAGAGGAGTTACTTCCAGGACTGCAGAGTTCCTATTTTTAATCAGACTTGCAGGAAATTGTGGGGCATCTCTGTTGTATTTACTTGGCTTCAAAATGTTTCCTGCACGAACTTCTTTTTTTTTTTTTTTTTTCCAGCAGAGAAAATAAATTATAGGAGACGTTATCTGCGGACATCAAAAACTTTCTCTGCTGGGCGGTGGGCCCCTCTTTTTATTGTCTGTGACACGGGCCTCGGGTATTTAAAGTCCTGGGTCTTACACCATCATTTTCTACATGTACGTGTTTTTCTTTACTTCAGGAGTCACATAAATAGCCTAATAAGTGGAATTCTCACGAGTGTATGTTGAATAGTAGCAAAGAGCTTTCTGCTCCAGCACTGTCGTGGTCAGAAAAGAATAAGGTCGTCTCTTCATTCCACCATGCTGAGTAAATTTCTCACAGTACCAAGCCACCAAATGAAGGGTCAAGGTCAAGATTTTTAATTACTGTATTTTATCAGATCTAGAAGGCTTCTGGGAGAGAAAAAGAAACCCGCCAATTAGCTCCGACACACCATGAATCGAATGACTGATTTCAGAGATGTTTCAGTGTAACGAAAGGATGTGTCTTCAAATTGATGAGAAATAGTCATTAGTCCCCCCAAAATTATTTTTTCTGAGCATTTTGTCTGCCAACCCCTGGATACTACAGCTGAGGTATGGAACGTGGCTCTGGGGTCAGGGAACTTAGGGTTCCTTTGAGGGAGATAAAAATATTGACTGTGGAACCACAAGACGGACAAGACAGAGAGCCTCCTGAACATAGTAGATGGGGCTAAAGTCCGTGAAGAGGGGAGTGGGGAGAAAATCCCACAGGAATGATTTAGAGGACCAACAAAAGCTGAGTCTTAAGCATAGTCCCTTGCATAGAGCCGGCCATTCTAGGGCAAGACAAAGGTTTTGACAACTGCAGAATTGGTAGACAATGATGTAGGAGGTCAGGCTATAGGAATCCAACTGCCTGGATTCAAGACCCAGCTGAGCCACTTACTGACTGTATGGCTTTGGGCAATTTATCTTAACCCTCTCCTGTTTCAGTTGAAGAGAATTAAATTTGTTTACTGAGATTAGCACATTGCTTGACACACAATAGACAATCTGTAGGAACTAACTCAGAACAATAGCGATGATGTATAAAGGGCTGAGTTGGCTGGACCAAGAAGACAGAGGTAAAGAGCCTAGAGGAGGGGGTGGCTTTAGGATAATACAGGGGTGGGGGGGTGAAATTGCACTGGTCTCTTTACTACTACTCCTTAAACACAGCAGCATAGCGAAGTACCAGGGCCTTTGCACGCCTAGTTCCCTTTCCCTAAGTTGCCATCTGACTTGTTCCTTTGTATTTCCTGTTGGCTCCTGCTAAAATGTAATCTGATCAGACAGCTCTTCTCTGACTACCCTACACAGAATGTTACCATCAAGTCTGCTCTGTTGCTCTCATCTCCCTTACTGTATGTTTTTTAAAAAGCTCTTCCAACTGCCTATTATTTTATATGTATATTTATTTGGTTACGGGTGTGGCGTCAGGATTGGGTAGTGTGTGTGTGTGTGTGTGTGTGTGTGTGTGTCTGTGTGTGTCTGTGTGTGTATGAGCGTGAGTGGGAATGTGTCTGTGTATTATCATTCTCTGGCAACTAGAATGGAAATTGTAAGAGAACAGGACTCAGATAAAAATAATAGGAAAGAACAAATCCTTAAGGCTAGAAGACTTGGAGACAACTGCATTGAAGCTGCATTGAAGCTGCATTGAAGCTTTTGCATAAGGATTATTTTCAGCTGAAGGCAGTTAAGAAGCAAACACAGGAAGAATTCTCTGCCCTCCTCCTACCTGTCAAAGTGTAGGAAACAACTTTCCTGGTGAAGGTGTGCAGCGTCCCCTCTCCTGTACTGGGATAAAAACAACCCTCATCGCTGGGGACAGAAAGTCCACCCTGCGATGGGTCGGCACAAACAAACCTTACTTTAAAAAAACCCTTATCCCCCTTATTTTTCTCTGTATATTTACCTTCCCAAAATTTACCACCCATAGAAACCCAAATCCATTTTCCTTTGTCTTGTCACTTATCCGAAATTTAGCACCCTTTGTTAAAATGGTATATAAGCTCCCAAGAAGCTAAACTGTTCTTTCAGGTTGTCATTTCTTTTCTGTGAGGGTCCCTAGCATAATAAAGAATATGACCTTTTTCTATGAATCTTCTGTCAGTTTAATTGACACACCCCAGCAACTGACCTAAGAGGGTAGAGGAAAAGTTTTTCTCTTTCCTACAACATAGATAACATCCATGGATTCCACTGCCCAGGATACATAGTCTACAATTAATTGTATAGTCTAACAATTTAACAACTACAACAACAATAACAAAACCGTAGATCCCCCTTGAAGGCAGGGACTATGCCAGTTTTCTATAACCTCCGTGCCTGTTCACATCCTATTCTGTGAGTGAAGGAAGACGCATCTTTCTGGATAGGGATGCCTCCTTTGGAGAATGATACATTCTCCTGGCCCATTAATCAAAATCGGTGACACAGAGAGCTTGGGATCACTCATTGGGGTAGGCTGAATAATGACCCCATGAGACATCCCAGTCCTAATCTCTGGGGCCTGTGAATGTTACCTCCTATGACAAAAGGGACCGTGCAGATGTGAGCAAATATAGGATTTTAAAAGGAGATTTTCCTGGATTATCTGGAGTAGGCCCTAAATGTAATCACAAGTGTCCTTAGAGGTGGGAGGCAGAGGGAGATTTAATTACTGCAGAAGCAACCAATATAATGATGGCGGCAAGATGCTGCTGTGCTGGCTTTGGAGATGGGGGAAGAGGCCGACTGCTAAGAGATGCAAATGCGGCGCTAGAGAAAGGAAGGAAGGTAAAGGCATGGACTCTCCCCTAGAGCCTCCAGAGGAGTGTGTGGCCCTTGACTTTAGCCCAGTGAAACTGATTTCAGACTTCTGGTGTCCAGAACTATAGTGAATAACTGTGTGTTGCTTTAAGCCACGAGACTGGTGGTTATTTGTTACAGCAGCGATAGGAGACCAATACACTCCCGTGGTGTCTTTGTGATGCTTCGCAGACATCAGGGTCCCCCTGCTGTTTGTTCGGGGCAATTGCAGTTGAGAACAACAGATCTAGCAGAATCTCAGGAGGTCTCTAATTGTGTTTAGGCTCAGGATGGAATTTCTTTTACACTTGACTCCATCAAAATGTTAAGTCACTGGCTGTAAATGCCAATTCTCATTGCTTTTTGGCTCAGCCTCCTTGAGGAGGACCAAAGGCGGTGTAGAAACCGATGAGAATTCTCTGAGTACCTACCATGTGCCTGTATTTGAGGCATGAAGGAGCTTTTGACCATTTGATCTAACTTTTATCATACTGGTAAAGGAATTGGGATATGAAAGAACTCGTATGAAAAATAAAGAAATAAAACTTTGAAAACCAATAACCTACATGTAAAAGGTATTTTTATTGCCTAACACTGTGTCGGGCCCATGTACAGTTTCAATAAATATGGTATTTAAATGACATAGTCCTTGTTTTTAAAAAGTTTACAGCCTGGGGGAAATATTTGTATAGGAAAGACAAATAGGTTTTCTAGATAATAAAATGTATTATAAAACTCTATTAAAACAATATGATCCAGTGTAGGAATGGACAGAAAGAAATCTAGAATGTCATAAAACTCTAAGAATAGAATAAGAGTTTACTTTGTAATATAGGGAGCATTTCAAATAGTGGAGAAAGAATAGATGATTAAATAAATAACGATGATAAAATCAGCTAACATTTTTGGGGGAAAAGGCTTTTTTTTCCCTACCACACACCATATACCAAAAGGAAGCCGGATTATAAATGGAAAAGCACATGGCATAATAAACTCATGGGAAAAAGTACAGGTTAATATTACCTTTCTTTTCATGTGCAAAGACATTTTTAAAAACGTTGCATAAAAAGAAATGGCACACATTTAAAACTTTTAAGTTCGGGGGTGCCTGGGTGGCTCAGCCTGTTAAGTGTCCAACTTTGGCTCAGGTAATGATCTTGCAGTTTGTGAGTTCGAGCCCCATACTGAGATCTGTGCTGACAGTGTGGAGCCTGCTTAGGATTCTCTCTCTCTCCATCTCTCATTCTGCCCCTCCCCCACTTATACACATGCTCTCTCTCTCTCTCTCTCTCTCTCTCAAAATAAATGAATAAACTTTAATAGGAAAAAAAAAACCTTCATCGTTCCAAAGGTAGCGAATCTGAGAAATAATTAGGGAATGTGAAAATACATAGCTTCAAGAGATTCACTGTAATGTATACTCTGTGTGTGTGTACGTATGTGTGTGTAAAAGTCTGGAAAGAAAATATTAGATTAACAGTATATTATACTAACTATAATTAACAGTATATGAAGAGTAGTTATATTCTGTTAGTAGAATTACAGTGGAGTTTGTATATCTGTCTATTCTCTCTATAGAGATAGATAGATAGATAGATAGATAGATAGATAGATAGATGATAGAGAGATAGATGATAGATAGATACATACATACATACATATGTAGATTAGATAGATAATTTACTTGTTTATCTGATAATTTACCTCCTAGTAACCACTCAACTCTCTCGTTCAATTTTCAGAGTAACAAACACATCTATTAACATGGATCAAGGTTATATGGTTTAGTATCAAAACGAGTGCAGTGAACCCTGAAGGAGAGCAGAAACACTTTGGACTTCCCCGCCCCTTCCCCCGTTTATTGTGAGCGATTTCATTATTATTTTAAAGGCAGCATACTTTGAATGACTATATGTCTGCAGACAGATTATCCCTTCCTTCCTTCCTTCCTTTAGTCTACAAAATAAATCTCAAACGGTCTTGTGTTTAATGTTAGTAAACGTTACTTTGAGTGATCGAAAGGATTTTCGATGCTGACTTTAGAAACAATCCCTGTATAAATGCACCTCCACCGGGCAGGTGAGTTTTCTTTTATTTTTATAGAACTGATTGTAATAAGGAAACAAACCTACATTGCTTTTCTTTTGCTCTCGTTTACGACGTCAGGAGCGCCTAGCCCATTTTAAGTTACGGGAGGGGATGGCGTTCCTTGTAAACTGGCCTTCAGATATTCCCTGCAGGGGTATGAGGATGAGGAGAGGAGAGGAACAATAGCTTTCCACTTGCTCCTGATTCTCTCTGGAGATTTAATGATGGTGCAAGCATCTGCTTCTCTGCTCTGAATGTGAGGTCGGAATTGGGGAATGCAGGGTTGGGGACAGAAGGAGCAAGCGAGAAAGTCACCAGACACGTTCCCATAATTCCAGGAGCTGATTGTGGGAAGGTAGCCAAAAAAACATTTGAACAAATACAAAAGATAGGAGGCTAGCCAACCTGGAGAAGGGGCAGCTAGAGGGACAGTGCTCAAAAGCCAAGAAGAACCTAGTGTCTAGTGTTCCTTTGGCAACTGTTTGGACCCAAAGGGTGAAAATCTTTGATTGCCAGAATAGGTGCCCATGGCAGTGAATCCCGTAGTGAGTGCAGGTGGGAAGTTGGTCCCCACTGGGCTCACTAGTTGCCTGAACATCAGAGGTTATGCCCGCGTGTGTCCATAAGCCTAGGCTCGGTCTTTGTCACGCTCCTGCGTACGTGTCCTTATGGTGTCACGAGAAATTGTGTCTGGGGGTGGGGGGTGAGGGTGAGAGAGAACTGGATCCCTACGTTGAGAGTGATGAGGGCACCAAACTGAATAGTGGAAACATCTGGGCTGGGGTATTTTTTTTTTTTTGTAGCATATTTTATTTCATTTATTTATTTTTTTATATATACTTTACTGTCACATTGGTTTCCATACAACACCCAGTGCTCATCCCAACAAGTGCCGTCCTCCCTGCCTATCACCCACTTTCCCCTCTCCTCCACCCACCCCCCCCCCATCTACCCTTAATTTGTTCTCAGTCCTTAAGACTCTCTTATGGTCTGCCTCCCTCCCTCTCTTTTTTTTCCTTCCCCTCCCCCATGGTTTTCTGTTATGTTTCTCAAGATCCACATATGAGTGAAAACGTATGGTATCTGTCTTTCTCTGACTGACTTATTTCACTTAGCATAATACCCTCCAGTTCCATCCATGTTGCTACAAATGGCCAGATTTCATTCTTTCTCATTGCCAAGTGGTATTCCATTGTATACAGAAACCACATCTTCTTGATCCATTTGTCAGTTGATGGACATTTAGGCTCTTTCCATAATTTGGTTATTGTTGAAAGCGCTGCTATGAACATTGGGGTACAAGTGCCCCTATGCATCAGCACTCCTGTATCCCTTGGGTAGATTCCTAGCAGTGCTATTGCTGGGTTGTAAGGTAGTTCTATTTTTAATTTTTTGGGGAACCTTCATAGTGTTTTCCAGAGCGGCTGCACCAGTTTGCATTCCCACCAGCAGTGCAAGAGGGTTCCCGTTTCTCCACATCCTCGCCGTCATCTATAGTCTCCTGATTTGTTCATTTTAGCCACTCCGATTCGCGTGAGGTGATATCTCAGTGTGGTTTTGATTTGTATTTCCCTGATGAGGAGTGACGTTGAGCATCTTTTCATGTGTCCGTTGGCCATCTGGATGTCTTCTTTAGAAAAGTGTCTATTCGTGTCTTCTGCCCATTTCTTCACTGGATTATTTGTTTTTCGGGTGTGGAGTTTGGTGAGTTCTTTATAGATTTTATATACTGTGGGCTGGGGTATGTTTAACAACACCCAGCCATAAGCATTTTCCAACTTGCCTGAAAATTAAATACAAAAAACCTTAAGCAGTGGAATAAAAATCACAGAGTGAAATATCTGTAGACTCAATTATACATACCTACAACAACCACAACAGAACAAGTTATCCTTCCCCAAACAATAAAAATGAGATTAAAAGGCAGACAGTACAGTTGGGGGGAGATGGAACGTTTACAACAACCGTACCTCCCTTCCCCCCCAGACGGCATCAGTGCCTGCTGGACCCAAAGTGACCACAACCATGCGGGCATGGGACTCCATTTTATTTAGGGGAATTGCTGGAGGGGTTGAGGATTAGCCCGAATTTTATGAATGCATGAATCCAGGGGCTTTGATAGCTGGGAGCGACTGACAGTTGAGACCATTCCAGTGGAAGACTGACCAGGACAGAGTCTGGGGGAGCCCTGATCTTACTGGACCACAAACGAGAACCCACTGGCTGATGCAGAGCAGAGCGAGAAATTGAGGAGGAGGAACATGGTAGTTTGATTGACTTGTTACTAACATGAACTAGATCGGAGACGTCATTTCTGAAACTCTTTGCGAAGTTGATAATGGGATGAGTTAATATGTTCACATTTGGGACTGCTTCAATTTTTATTTAGGCATATTTTGAAACGTCCGGTGAGATACTTAACAAAGCAAATGAACAAAATTTGAAATAGGAAAGAGTAAATACTGTGGAAGGTAAGTGTGTCACAGAATTATGCAGTTATCTGAGTAGTCGGGTAATGAGTGATTTCTTAGTCTCATACGTGCTTTTTTCTTTTTCTACATTTTTCTAATCCCTCAGTGTGCACACATTTTTTTTTATAACACAAGCAAACAAATCAAAAAACATTTAAAATGCAACCAACCCACAGCACTGAAATGCATCTATATTCTTCCCCTAATAACACTTGTCATCATTAAGGACTATTACACTAGTCTGCCTAAACCGTACCTATCTGTTCAGTGAAGGATGTCATTTATTGGAAAATTGTTGTATCTGTGCTGTGATACAATCTGAAAAGCCTAAGCCTCATACACGGCCACCCTTTTCCATTCTCCCACAACACATTCCTTTGAGACAGGGTAATGACCTTGCCATGGTGTTCATTCTTTCGTGTTGCCAGATCTTGCTGAATCTACCCAAGCCAGAACTATGTGAGTAAAGAGGAGGCAAAGAAAAAGTGAAACAGTTTAAAACACTTTAAAAAAAAATCACAAACAAGTCTCGATCTCTTTCGAGGGCTACTGAATCGATACTCCTATTTGCCTTTCCATAGAAGGAGGGGGAAGAGAGGATTCCGGTCTCCTAGCACCGGGAGGATGGTGACCTGTGCCTGTCCTGAGGCTGTGGCCGTGGGAAATCTATTTCTTTCTGCCTGGCTTCCGGGAAGTGCATTTATGCCAGATAACTGTAGCATAACAAAGGTTTACCCTACAAGCTGGTCAATAACTTACACCACAGAATTTGTGGAATTTTGTTGTTCCTTGAGTTTCTCGTTGAAAGGGGGAATAAAGCCAGCAGGAGCCCCACGCGCATCTTGAAATGACTGTTACAAGCAGGTCTCAACTTTCAAAAACAACCACCGCCATGATCGTGTGCATTATAGGGCAACGTGTCCTGTGGTTGGGTCTGTGGTAGGACTGCCAAAAGTCACCGGCCTGTGGCTTCATTGTTCTCTGCTTAAGAGGAACAGAAAGGATGCGATGGGTGTGTGTGTGTGTGTGTGTGTGTGTGTGTGTGTGTGTGTGTTTTAATTTTCTTGCTTGGTTTCACAGTTGTTTTCCAGTCAGCGTGTTCCTCCAACTTGGCCACAACCCACCCTTGTTTCTAGAAATGGGGTTAGCCCTGTCAAGGGTTTACCATAAAATACCACGCAGCACGTCGTTGGTCGGGCCCTTCTGGGTTGTTGTTAGGAATAGAGTCATGCAAGTTCTATGCAGAGCTTTCAGATTTTCAGAGTGATTTTAGGGCTTCTGTCTCACTAAGAAGAGATAATGGGGACACAAACCATTACACCCCCTCCCCCAGCCCCTATTTAACAGGTGAAAAAAAAAAGTTCTAGAACTTCTACAGGATATTATTGGTTTGGGGACCTTCTGGCATTCCAATCCCTTTTCCTTTAATACTCTAGTGTAGGGGCGGGGTCCACACTGTAACCCAGATCTTCCCTGTCCCTGCCCTGGCACCTCGCCAGGCACATGGCAGAGGAGACCCGATAGGACGCTCTGTTCTGGGACTTTGTATCTTGACTGTGACCCAGAGACAAGGAGACGAGAGAGATCTAGCTAATCCTGCTCATCCCTAATTCCTGTTCTCCGATTCTCTTTCTCTCTCCTTCTCCCTGGGTTTCTTTCATTTGCCTTTTTTTTTTTAAATTATTTATTATGGCATTTAACTGGTGTGCAGGGCAGTGCTATATTCAAAGTTGAACCGAGTGTTTTTATTTATTTTATTGTTTAAGTTTATTTATTTATTTTTGAGAGAGAAAGCAAGCATGAGTGGGGGAGGGGCAGAGAGGGAGAGAGGGAGAGAGGGAGAGAGAGAGAGAGAGAGAGAGAGAGAGAGAGAGAATCCCAAGCAGGCTCCCCACTGTCAGCGCAGAGGCCACTGTGGGGCTCGAACCCACAAACTGTGAGATCATGACCTGAGCTGAGTCGAACGCTCCACCGACTGAGCCACCCAGGCGCGCCTAGCCAAGCATTTTTTAAATGAACACATATAACCACCATCCAAGTCAAGACGTAGCCCTTTGCCAGCTACTCAGGAGTTCCTGGTATACTCCTTCCCGACTGCAGTTCTCTCCTTCCTCAGGGTAACCATTTGCCTGATGTCGAAAGCAATTACTCTCTTGCTCATCTTTTAGTTTATCACCCAAAGATGAACAGTACAGGTTAGTTTTGCCGGGTTTTGAATTTGACCTAAATGAAATCCCACAGTATGGATTTATTTGTAACTGGCTCCTTTCGCTCAGCATTTCACCCGTGTGGTTGGGTGAGACGGGCGGTCATGTATTTTTGTTGCAATGTCGCAGTTCGTTGCGCAGTTCATTCGTGGAACTGCCGAAGGCTGTCGGCGACGTTTGGGTTATCACAAACCGTGCAGCCCTGAACGGTCTTGCGTATTTTATCCCGATGCCCGTGAGCACGGATATGTGTATGGAATCAGTGGCCGACAGTGAAATAGAAGGATCCTAAAGTGTATTCGTCTTCATCCGTACTGCGTGATGCCAAAGAATCTTCCAGAATGGTGGTTCCAACCCTACTACCTCCAGTAGCGAATGATGTTCCCATCATGGTTGTCCTCACCAGCGCTTGGGCGCATCAGGTTTTTAAAAAGGAACTTATCAAATGATTTGCACCGTTTGGGCTTCAATAAAAGAGAGCCGGGATATTTTCCTCAAAGTCTCCCGAGGGGCCGGGTAGTCGAGCGGTAGGAGTGCGGACTTTGGATTTCATCTGGGTTCAAGTCTCACCTCCCAGCTTAGCTGTGTGACCGTGTGAAAGTGACTTAACCTTTCTGCGGTTCATTCTTCACACCTACCGTTTGGGTGGTAAGAACGCTCAACCTCATCTCACATCATCGTGACGATTAAGTGACTTAATAGACACAAAGCATTCAGAGCAGTACGTGGCACATAATGAGTACTGTGTGTTTGTCACTGATATTATGATGAAAGCAAAGAATCTCCGGGATCGGGAGGTGCGAAAGATTGGAATGCTTAGACCCATAAACACAGAGCACAAACTGGGGTTGCGAGAGGGAAGGAGGAAGGCGCAGGGGAGAGGGAGATCCAGGCTTCCGGTTAGGGAATGAATAACCCACCGGGATGAAAGGCACAGCATAGGGAATAGAGTCAGTGACCCTGTACGGTGACAGATGGCAGCCACACTTGCAGTGAGGCTCCACTTCCGGTGGACCCCCACCTGCTGCTGCTTGGGTTGGGGGCTCAGCCAGGTTTTCCACAGACCTCACGTCTCTCTTCTTAGGAAATTACAACCCTTTGGAGATTACGTAGGGAAAGAAGAGAGGCCCTAGGGCGTAATGAGAACAGGTATCTTACATCGTTCAAGGTAAAGAAAAAGAACATATTTCTCACCTGCGAAGGAGCTAAGACCTTCTGCCCCGAGATTTTGTAGTTTACACGGACAACAAGGAAAGGGCTCCGATCTCTGACCATCCTGACGTGCAGGTGAACAACACAGCAATTCATCGTTTGTATACATTGTGAGGTGATCACCGTGACACATGTAGGTCCCATCTGTCACCATACGAACTTGCTACGGATTACTAACCCTATTCCTTATGCTGTATATCGTGTCCCCAGATGAGTGACTGCTTGTAAGATACTTAGAACAGACAGACTGACCATTTTTGAATTCAATAAATGTAATCATTTGTTATTATTGAATATATATATATATGCTTAAAACTACTAAAAAGAGAGTCCAGTCATCTAGAAATGTATGCACCTGTTACCTTAAAGTATTATTATGGCAACAAAGACAGATGAAAACCCTCACTTATTTCTTGGTCGCTGACTATCGTCCAGACAGACGAAAGTGTGCTTGCAGATTTGATATACCAACCAAAACTTTGGTGCTGGGAACTGGGAGCACATGGCTAGATTGTCAGCTATCATGATGGCATTATTTTTGTCTATAAAATGCGATGAAATGACACTGAGAAAAACTTAAATGCTTTCCCTTACGATCTATTAAGATTAAAGTAATCCGTAAAGCTATTACCTGGCTTTTATCATCAGTGTCTTTCACAAAGGCCATTTCTCCACAAAGAAACAAAGTTTTAGCAATCACTTTAGACAAGGTACTGTGTGAAATAAAACTCTCCAGATTACTCTGTGTTAGAACTCTGGGGTACCTTGTAAACGCATTAGCAAGTCTCTTAACTAAAGTCCCCAATTAATTAATACCCTCGGGTTCATCTGAAACTGTATTGACTGTCCAAGCCTCACTGAGCTGCGGCTAGGAGGCTCTCTAACAAGCTCTGTGTATTTTTTTCTCCCCCTAGTTAAGTTTTTTTGCTTATAGTTTGTGTATTTTCAAAACTGTGGCATTTGCACCTTTACTGTAATCATGCAGTTTAATTAGATGTCTTATAAACTTATGAAAAAGGATTTGTTTTTGCTTTTCAAAGTATACACTGGAGGCTTTAGAAAGATTTACTAAAAGCGAAGTTATTTTAGGGGCTCCGTTGGTTAAGCCTCTAACTCTTGACTTTAGCTCAGTTCACGATCCCAGGATTGTGAGATCGAGCCCCTCATCAGGCTCTGCGCTGGACATAGAGCCTGTTTGAGATTCTCTCTCTCTTTCTCTCTCTCCCCCTGCCCCTCTCCTCCCGCTTAGGCGCTCATGCTCGCTCACAGTCTCAAAATAAATACATAAAATACATCTTAAAACCAGGAGACATGGTTTCTCCCCTCGATTTAAGGGAAAAGGTGGGTACCTGAACCAGGAACACCAGACACAACATGGGAGCTGCTATGATGGCTGATACACACAGAGGAGGAAACTATTAGTTAGACCTGAGAAGGACAAGTTGGAGCTAAGCAGGCTCGGTGTTGGGTAGAAGCAGTCGAGATGGGCTTCACAGCCTGAGTAGGAGTTCGGCAAATAGAAATGTGGGAGAAAGGACATTCCAGAAAGAGGTACAAGCCCCAGGAGAAAATGACAGAAGTGTGAGAGTCAAGAGGCTGTTTGAAGGACTTAAGTTGGTGGAAGATACTGAGAATATTTTTTAAGGAAATTAAAAAGTGGCAGAAAATCAGATCACGGTCAGATTGCAAAGGGCCTTTAGGTAACGCTAAAATGTGTAGACTGTACTCTTCAGCTGACAGGGAGTCACTCTAGGCTTTGGCCAGAGGAGTGGCTGGAAATTTATGATAGAGTCACAATAGGCTGTCCAGTAGGGATCAGCTGGGAAGGGGAAGAGGAAAACGCAGTACACGAGTCTATTTCAGCCTCACCGGAGGACTGGGACTCAGTATCCCTTCTGGGGGCCGGTCCCACGTCAGACGAGGCTCTCCTGTGGTGGTGCTAAGGCCCATGGTTCTAGATGACCCATGCTCTTGTCTTCAAATCCTTGGAATTCCTCTTCCCCCACGGCTAAGCTGCTACCGGGGAAAGAAAAGAAAAGAAAAGAGGACAGATGACGGGTGGCACGAATTACCCATTTACAACGGGGCAGATCATCTAGGGGGTGGTCGGTCAGACCAGAAGTTGCAGAATAATCAAATGGAAAGAAAGGGATGGCTAGGAAGTGTGGTCGGGTTGGACAGCTGATGTGTCTTGCGGGGGGTGAGGAGGGAGGCAGGGGAGGCAGCTGGGATGATTTGGAAAGGGGGGAGGGGCTGAACATCTGGGAGGATGGTGATGTCCTTTACGGGGATGAGAAACGCAGACGGAGGAACAGGTTTGGGGCCAGATGCGTTTTGTTGGGGACCCGTGGAGCTCGCAGTCCTGGCGATCTCCCTGTGAGGAAAGGTTGACCAGACAGGTGGATGAGCTGGTCCGTGGGAGGCACAGTACCCTGCGCACAGCTTCCCCATAAATGTTTATTAAATACGAAATAAACAAAGCTGAAACCAGTTTCCATGTTAGCATTCCCACAGTGATACTTACTGGTTGGGTCCTTGCCGAAGCGAGGCTTGAGTGTATCCGACTTAAAAATTAATTGCTTACCACTTCGAGCTCTCCCATATGTTTCTCCTTCCCGTTACTGGTACAATTAAAAAAATAAGAATAATTAAGATTTGGGGGGGAGGGACACCTGAGTGGCTCAGTCGCTTACGCATCCCTCCGACTTCAGCTCAGGTCATGATCTCACGGTTTCTGCGTTCGAGCCCCGCACGCTTCGGGCTCTCTGCTGACAGCTCAGAGCCTGGAGCCTGCTTCGGATTCTGTGTCTCCCTCTCTCTGCCTCTCACCCACTCGTGCTCTATCTCCATCTCTCAAAAATAAATTAAAAACATTAAAAAAATTTTTTTTTCAAGATTTGGAGAAGAAAGCACCATCTAAACACACTGTCATCCTTGACCTAATAGCATTAATTACTGGAGAGCTAGGATTTATAAAAAGCATTTTCCAACTGTGGGCAGGAACACATGGAGTGGCAAGGCTCCTGAACTTGGCTTTGAGGTGAACACTTGTTTCTGCCTCATTGTGCTGTGGCCACGATAACCCTTGGTCTTATACTCAGTTCAGGCTGCTAAAAACAATAAAGAAATAAGTAAACAAAAAAAGGACCATAGACTGGGTGGCCTATAAACAACAGAAACTTACTTCTCGCAGTCCTGGAGGCTGAAAATTCTAGATCTGGGCGCCAGTATGAGCCGGTTCTGGTGAGAACCCTCTTCTGAGCTGCAGACAGCTGGCTGACTTACTGTACCTTCACATGGCAGGAAGAGAGAGCCAGCTCTCTGGTCTTTTCTTATAAGGGCGCGCATCCCAATTTCTGTGGGCTCCACCCCCCTGACTCCATTACCTCCCAAAGGCCCCACCTCCAAATACCATCCCACTGGGATTAAGGTTTCCACATATGGATTTGGGGAGGGGGGACATAAACATTCCGTCCTCGACACACACTTCAAAGATTTTGTCTTGTCAGAACGTGTTAGGTCACAGCGTCCCCCTTTGGGCTCCAGAAATTACAGGAGAGGTGTGGCCGTCCAAATACAAGAAGGGAGGTCGCCTGGGTTCCTTTCTCCGGCCCTCGAGTCACATTCCCGGGGTGCGATTTAAAAAGCATCCCCAACAAGGGCAGTGGGAGGCACAGGCTTCCAGTTGCAGAGTGGGGAAGTCCCGGAATGAAAGGCCCAGCACAGGGAACGTAGCCGCTGGGATGGCAGTCGCGTTGCGTGGTGACAGATGGCGATGAGCACAGCACGATGTAAGGACTCGTCGAATCACTGTGTTGTACACCTGACACTGACATGACATCCTGGGTCAACGGTACTTCGGTGAAAAAAAGAAAAAGCACCTCCAGTGGAAAATCGCTCGCTTCGGTTTGGGAGCAATACAGGCTGGCAAATGCCGTTCCCAAACAGGGTTCCACCAATCCGTGCCCCCTCCCGCACCCCCTCATTCCCTTCTTGCATTGCCTGTGTGCTGGTCCCTTCTGCAGAAGCCTCAGGGCCTCACAAGGCTGTCTGAGCTTGGCTCATCTGGGGCTCCCTCACCCCGACTGAGTGCTTTGCACATGGTAGTGGCATTCCAAACACTTGTGGAATACGCTGGTAAAACGACTCTTTATCTAGTGGGACCTGCGATGAGGTCATCACGTCGAATGTTTATCTCGCGTCTGTTTGTCTCGTGTGGTGGGGCAGTGGCTTTGTCCAGACCAGTTAGAAGCCAAGGGGATTTACGGGACAGCGGAAAACAACGTGATGCATTTTTCCAGAGTAATAGAACCGAAGTCTGGCTACGAATTGCTTTTTCTCAGTCGGACTCTGTTTGGAAGATTTTCTGCTAGCATTTCCTTTTACGTCGGTTGAGAGTTTCTCTTTCACCCCTAACCCTACTCAGCCCAGCCAGGTGCCCAGAACACCACCACGGGGGAATCTCTGACTCACCCTCCCAAAAGTGAAGCTGTATAATAGGATACGTTCTTCGCTGACTAATTTCTTCTCAACACATGTTGACTCATTAGAAACTGGGAGAAGAAATGTAGCAAAAGTCATTGGATTTTATAGCTTCCTTTGCAAAGATTTTTTTTCTTTATGACAAATTAATTGCATGCTCGGTACCGTATAATTCCACACCCGTTTCGAGAGTACCTACTTGAAAAAAAGGCACTGGAAAGTGCTTCCTTTGGAAGTCGTAAAAATTAAGAAACTAACGAGGGGGGAAAAATCTTCTTAGCGTGTTTTTATGGCTGCAAATAAAGTAACTTAGTAAGGCCGAGGGGGAATCTTTGAAGAGAAATACAGGACATATCTCAACACAGAGGAAGGCTTAAAAATGAACATGGAACCGGGGCGTGAAGGGTGGCAAGCGTTTCCCTCAACATATGTAGGGAATAAGGTCTTACCCCTCACTGGTCTCGTTCAGATTGATGCAGAAGGGAGGCATTCTTCATCTCAGAGGCAAAAGCTCTGGTCATTTTAGCCCTTTTCATGTACCTTTCCCTAACTTGTCATTCGTTGTGTTTTGTTTCCAAGATAGGACAGGTGCTCCGGGGGGGAGGGGGGGGGGTCTGGGTGTATAGAAAGGTTCCCCTGAGGGTCCGCTCCTCCCTGCGAGGTTCAACCCAAATTCTTCTTCGGTGAGCCCTTCTCGGAGTCTCCCTGCAGTCTCTCCTGCTCTGCGAGTGTTCTGTGGTGTTTCTGTCTCTGATGCCTTTTTCTATAGAATGGACTGTCCCCAAAATGGTGGTTGAAAGCAAAACCTTTTCATTGCTCATTATTCTGTCAGTCTGGAACTTTAGCAGGGCTCAGCAGGGATGGCTCATGTCTGCTGTGTGTGCTCTTCGATGGGGAGAACCCGGAAGCTTCGTCCCAAGTCTGGTACCATAGCTGGAGTGGCTGGGATATCTGGAGGACGGCCAAGTCTCACTTTCCAGAAGGGTAGTTGAACCTCTTTTCAGAGGAGCTCAGGGCTCCAAAGGAGGAAAAATGGAAGCTACCAGGTGCCTGGAAGCCTAGGGGCTGAACTGACACAGTGGAACCTCCCTGTATGCTCTCACCAAAACAAACCACAAGGGTGGCCTAGACTGAAGGGGAGGGAAGACGTACTTCTGTTCCTGGCGGAAAGGGAAGCATGAATTGATGGCAGCCATCTTTACAGAGAGCCAGCCACCGCCTTCTGCCATAAAGTACAGGGCTCAGAGATGAGTTGGATAAACACATGGATTGGGGAAGGCCAGGGACAGAGAGTAAGGAAATACCTTGGAAAGACCCATGTCAGCTTCGAAATCAGATGATATGGGCTTGATTCCCAAATCTTGTCCTCATCGATGAGCCCTAAATGTGCCCTTTCTTCCTTATTTCTATTTCCTCGAGCTTAAATGGAGGTGATAGTCCACGGTCCGCAGAGTGGTCAAGCATGAACAAGGTGTTGTTTGTGGAAGTGCCTTAGCCCACGGGCTGGAGCTGGGAAATGAGTCTCCTTCTTGACCTTTGTCAAGCAAAGTCTTCTTTGCTCTCCTCAAACGTCTGGACACATTTTGACACCCATACTGACACATGTGAGGGGAGAAGTTTTCTCAGTAAGGAGTTCAAAGTAGAATCATATTTAAAACACAGCCCAGGATATAAGTGCGTTAGAATAAATGCCATAATTGGCCCTTTGCCGGGCCGCCGACAAAGACACTCTGGCATTCTCGTTAAGCCCCCACGCACAAATGCACACGCGGGTACCAAATTCAGGGTCCAGCTGTGCCAGCGGCCGTTCTTCGTGGGATCACCTCCCACCCCCACAGCTGACTTCTCTTTCAGGAAACTGTCTGTGATCTGCCCAGAGATGACTCTAGCAAGCCATAGCTAATGGACACACAGTAGAGGACCCATGAAGCAAGCAGGGAGACATCTAATAGAATGACCTTGACATCACAGAGAGCAGAGAACCATCTATCCCCAGGTCATCCTACTTCAGTCCGTCTCTTGCGCAAAACCGAGGACAAATAGCAATCATCCACAATTCTTGGTGTAGTGGCCCTCAACCCACTCGGTCCTGGCTCTGTCTTTATAAAGCACGTACTTTGCGTTGCCTTTTCACTATTCTGAAATTAAGTCCGTGGGTAAAAGAGCTTACCTACAAGCACTATTTCAAAGACATCAGTATAATGCTCGAACTTCGTATAAAGGGCATGATGAGAGAAGTAATTTATAATGAAATAATATGTGGGTTTTTTTTAATGTTTATTTATTTTTGAGAGAGAGTGTGAAAAAGGGGCAGAGAGAGAGGAGGAGAGAGGATCTGAAGCAGGCTCCACACTGACAGCAGAAAGCCTGTTGTGGGGCTTGAACTCACAAACCGTGAGATCATGACCTGAGCCAAAGTCAGAGGTTTAATGGATTGAGCCACCCAGGTTCCCCAATATGTGTTTTGACATGTAAATACTTAGGTATGATAAGACTTAAGGGAATCACCCACACATACTTCAAATTCCAAGGTTTTCAGGGGTGCCCTGGGGGCTCAGTCTGTAAAAACGTCCGACTTCCGCTCAGGTGATGATCTCACAGTTCAAGAGTTTGAGCCCCGTGTTGGGCTCTGTGCTGACAGCTCAGAGCTTGGAGCCTGTGTTGGAGTCTGTCTCCCTCTCTCTCTGCCCCTCCCTGGCTTGTACTCTCTCTCTCTCTTTCTCTGTCTCTCAAAAATAAATAAATGTTAAAAAAAATTTTCAAATCCTAACTTTGAAATTAAAATAATATTCAACTAGTACTGTCCTAGTTGAACTTTTTTCACTCAAAAAAAATTTTTTTTACTGTTTATTTATTATTGACAGACAGAGAGACAGGGTACGAACGGGGGGCGGGGGAGCACAGAGAGAGAGGGAGACACAGAATATGAAGCAGGTTCCAGGCTCTTAATTTCAGCACAGAGCCTGACACAAGGCTTGAACTCAAGAGCTGTGAGATTATGACCTGAGCTGAAGTCAGACGCTTAACTGACTGAGCCACCCAGGTGTCCCAAACTTTTTTCACATTAAAAAAAAAAATTTTTTTTAACGTTTATTTATTTTTGAGAGACAGAGAGAG
>NW_024412430.1:15354879-15452034 GCF_014898765.1 Herpailurus yagouaroundi | reverse complement strand
ACGCAGGGCTCGAACTCATGATCAGTGAGATCATGACCTAAGCCAGAGTCAGACGCTTAACCGACTGAGCCACCCAGATGCCCCACTTTTTTCACATTTTCAAATAAAGGTTATGTAAATACATATATGTGTGTATGTGTATATGTTTATATATATATTGATGCATATGTGTGTATATGCATGTATACATGTATATAAATCGCTGTGGATACTACAGTTACAGGCACAAACTAAAACACATGTGTGGTACTTGTGACTCAAAACCACAAGCAGCATCAGTGATATGAATTTCAAAATGGCCAGCAATCCTTGGAAACATTCTGAACAAGACTGAATTCTGTATTTCCTCAATTTACATGGTAATTTTCATCTGGAAAATTCAATGTGCATTTCGACCGTGCAAAACTAGTTGGTGTTTATACGTTAACCCAAGTAGGGATCTACATTCCGATTATCATAAACAAGTTTTTCACTTACACAAACGTCTGGCTTCTTGACTTGAGAAGTCTGTGACTAGAAAATCCAATGCAGGCAGGATAGTTCTTCACCGTATAAGACTGTCTGCAGCACATTGTGGGATGTGTAGCATCTCTGATCCCCGTTGACTGCACGCTCCTCAAACCATAGGTGTCCAAACCCGTAATAAAACAAAGTTCCTCCAGATTTCCCAACCCACCCCTCGCGATGCTGCAGCTGTTGAATTCTTCCAGTTTTGTGCAGTAAGTTCCCAACTGGCTCTTTCCAATGATACCGTCTCATTAGATCATCACAATAAGGTATATTATTATTTTCATTTTTGCCCATAAGGAACTATGCCCATAGACGTTCAGTGATTCACATACATCACCATTAATGGTGTTGACCCGCTTTTCTTGTTCTTGGTTTCAGACCTTGCCCCCGTGCTCATGTTTATATCAAAATAAAGTGAGGTAGTTTTTCCAGGCTGTATTAAGGGGTGTTGGGTCAGCATGGCAGAAGGTAGGATGTGCTGACACACATCATAGGGACGTAGCTTCCATGTCCCACTACGACTTCTGGTTTTTCCTCAGTTATCTTCATCTAGCCCCTTCGGTTTTGCTCACCTGCTAAGAGGGTTATGGCTGCTCTGACTTTACAAGGGCGGTTTACAGGGGGGAAAAACAATACTGGTTGCAAGATGCCCTGAGGTAGTCCAATGAATTACATGGTTTGATGCAGACGAAGTGCTTGGAAGAGCCCATAAAGTTAGCTTCATAAATGTTAGCTATTTCTACCGAAACATTTGGGGGGAAACATGGGTTTATGATAACAGCAGTGGAGGAAGGTGTGACTGCCTTCCGTAGGAGATCAACTTGCTTCACCATCTTTGTTTTGATCACCTAATACTTGGAAGGCTTTACACTAGGGCGTGCTTTAAGTAGGACACAGTCACTGCCCTGAAAGACCAAGAATTCTTAGTCCTGTTGGGGAGAGGAGTTGGGAAGAGGAAAAATGAACAATACATATATGAGATGTAGAAACATAAATGTCTTGAGAGGCAGAAACAAATTATTAGAAGGCATTGGGACTTCCGTCTTCTGGTCGTAGCAGAGACTAAAACAAGGAGAAATGGCATCCATCTAGAAATCAGGAAGAAGTCGGGGTGAATGATGGTGACTGGACAGGAAAACTCAAGGAGAAGCCCAGAAGAGTTAAGGATCTTTTCAGGAATGTCCCGCATCAACAAAAACCACTGGGCATCTTGGGGAAATGTGTTCGCAGAGCTGCAACTCACACGGCAGCTTCCCCAAAGTTGAAAAAAAAAAAGAAAAAAAAGTGAGCGTCACCTGAGGGGCCTGAGAAAAGATGGATTCCTAAGACCCGTCCAGCCCTACTGAGTGAGAACCTCCAACGGTGTGTCTAGAGACTTGGATTCTTTCATAAACTTCTTTTTTTTTTTTTTTAATTTCTTTTTAACGTTTATTTATTTTTGAGACAGAGAGAGACAGAGCATGAACGGGAGAGGGGCAGAGAGAGAGGGAGACACAGAATCGGAAGCAGGCTCTAGGCTCTGAGCCATCAGCCCAGAGCCCAATGCGGGGCTCGAACCCACGGACCGCGAGATCGTGACCTGAGCTGAAGTCGGACGCTTAACCAACTGAGCCACCCAGGCGCCCCTCTTTTGTAAACTTCTTAAAGAAAGTCTGATGATCCGCCTGGTGTGGACCAGCTCAGTGGTTCTCAGAGCGTGGCCCATAGACCGGCACCACCTGTGACCACAGAAGAAATCTAGGTCCTCAGGCCTCCTGAGCCAGAATTGTAATAAGCCGTGTTGTAATAAGCCCTACGGGCGATGCTGAAGCACATTCAGGTAGAGCGCAGAGAAGAAAAATGCACCCAGCTGTCAATTTCTTTCTTTTGGTTTGTTTGTAGGGTGGGCAAGACCCAGCCCTTTCTGGATCTTTCTTGGAGGCATAGCATTTCAAGGTATGCTCTGACATAACCAGACTTGGCCTTTTTCCAGTTTTATTGAGATGCAGTTGACATGTAACCTTGTATTAGCCCGAGGTGGCAATGTTTTGTGTTGTTTTTTTGGAGAGAGAAAGGGAGGGAGGGAGGGGCAGAGAGGGAGAGAGAGGGAGGGAATCTCAAGCAGGCTTCACGCTCAGTATGGAGCCCGACGCAGGGCTCAGTCTCACAACCCTGAGATCACGACCTGCTCCCAAGTCGAAAGCAGGGTGCTCAACCATCTGAGCCACCCGGGTGCCCCCAAGGTGTCAGTGTTTGGACAGTAACGGGTTAATGAATGAGTTGGGGGGCAAGAAAGTGGAGATATTGGCTCCACCTGTGTTGTGGTGGGTTTTGGGGGGTGGGGCGCGAGAATTTTAGTAGTGAAGACTAGGGAAAAGACAAGGCGGAATCCTTCCTCTTCCTTCAGATTATGATGGTGATGAGCAAAAAAGGCATCAACAATGCCAGCCCCTTCTAACCTGTTGTTCTCAACGGCTCATAACATCATAAAACCCCAAAACCGGGGAGGGGGGTGTGATATTATCTCCGGTCGACCCATGAGAAAACCCTCTCGGAGGTTTTAAATAATTTGCCCGAGGTTACACAGTTAATAAGTAGCCGAGCTGAGATTTGAACCCAAGGTTTTCTCACACCACACCAAGCACACATTCCTCCGATCTCTCTCCAGTCACGACAGTAGGACTGGCAGGGGATTTAGAGACAACCCCCCCCCCACCTCGCCCCGCTTCCCTGCAGAGATCTAAAGCCCAGAATCGTACCCTGCATCACCCTGAAGTAACAGGCATGACAGGTTGGTGGCCCAGGTGGGGGTTAGGCGCCACAGAGAGCCAGCCCGGGGCCCTTTGCAACAGGAGGGTCCCCTTCCCAAGTGGCTGGGATGCTCGTTACATAATGTTTAAATTTATGTAGGAATGTGACTAATCCACATTTTTTGGTATTTGATCAGATGTAGAATATAAATGAGCAAAGCGCTTAATTGAGAAACTCAAGGAATAGGAGGGCCGGGAAGGGCTGAGGTACAGAGCAGCAATGAAATGCAGGCTGTGCGGATTTTTCTAGACTGTCACGGGGAGGAACTCGTTTACTGCATCTGCTGGGATCGGTTCCATGTTACAGCTAAACAACTGCAGAGCTTTGTGGCATTCACGTGGGATGGAGTGGAGGGTGCGGTAATTACTCACCTCCTCGACTGATAGCTTCGTCTGGGGATCAAGCGAAGACGAAATGCTTGTTGTATGCCTACCTGCCTCCAAACAACTTCTTGGGTTGTTCAGCAAAGAGCGGTGATCAAAGCGGTCTGCCCATCATTTCAGATTCTCTCTTTTAAAGAGTCATTATTTAAAAATTATCCTTGCTATAGACACGATAGCAATGAGTAGAATTTCCTTTCGCAAGAAACACCTGTCATTTGAAGAAGTTCAGAGACGGTAGAAGGAAAATACATATTTTAATCATAATTTGGTATCCTCTCCATTATAATTATCTCAGACAGAGCTCTGGTATAAAAATATAAAACATTCAGCTAAAGTAGGTGAAACAGATCTCTAAATGCTGTTACTAAAGGACTCTTTAGTTTAGTGTATGATTATGCCTAGCTGATTCTAAATGTCCCCAAAACTTAAAAATGTGATCTCTAGGTTGCTGTTTCTGACCTGAAATTTTAAAAGGCTAACAAATTAGGGGCTGGCTCAGTCAGACTGGGTGGCTCAGTCAGCTGACTGTCCAACTGTGGCTCAGGTCATGATCTTGTATTCATGGGTTCCAACCCCACATGGGGCTCTGTGCTGCCAGCTCAGGGTCTGGAGCCCGCTTTGGATTCTGTGTCTCCCTCTCTCTCTGCCCCTCCCCTGCTCACATGCTCTCTCTCTCTCTCTCTCTCTCCCTCCCTCTCCCTCTCTCAAAAATAAACATTAAAAAAAATTTTTAAGAAAAAAATAAATAAAAATAAAAGGCTACCAAATTAGAATGATCAGACTATTGAAATAAATTTACAGAATCCAGCTTGAAGTCCTTAGGTAGTTATGAACTTGCTGCAGTGCGTTAACTGTGTTCATGACCGCAGCCGACTCTCTTGGGAGCCTGTGCAATATCTCTTCCCGTGCATTCTGCCTCCTCATTCGGCTCTCCTGCTCCCTTCCGTAAGAACCTCATTTTTTATTCCAGAATGCTTCCCTCCTCGGTATGACCATAGTGCAGGGAGTGGGTCTTGATCGGGCTCACCCAATCGCGTTGGTCCCATTCAACTTGCCAGTGATGGGTTGAAGACTTAGGGGACAGAATTCTGGCCTTTGAAACCGGAGGGCAGGCCTGTTAGGAGGACTTCTAGAAATGCTGTCTATCTCCGCTCTTTGAAAAAGACAAAGGAAGAGGTGGCTTACTTACTGTCTTTGGATGTTGTGGCCCTCAAGTGAGTCAGCCTGAGAAGGACAGAAGGAATAGCATCACAGAGAATCAGAACCCGGCCCCAATCCTGCTGCACCCGGAGATACTCTTCTCTGCGTACTTCCTGTTCAGTGAGAAAATGCATTTCTCTGTGGTCTGAAACAGTAATTCTTACCCTTGAACATTCAGCAGAATCACCTGGCAGTCTTATTAAAACACAGATTGCTGGGTCCCCCGCCCTGGGGTTTGGATTCCGTGTACCCCGGGGATAGAAGTGAGAATTTGCATTTCTAACGAGGTCCCAGGTTATACTGATCCTGTGGGTCCAGGGATCATATGTTGATCGTCACTGGCCTGAAAGTCAATCTCGGCAAGAGTTTCAATTATTTGCAGCTGAAAACATCCTACTCTACAGGCATACGTGGCTGAGAAAGGCATACAGGTATAAAGGCCTCCTGCCTTCCAAGAAGTTCCAAGCCTGATTTATGTTAAGCCGACCAGAAAGAAACATCCTATCCGGCCCACCCTTTCCATCAACAATGGCAGTCTTGAAAAGCAAGTTGATCAAAATCTTGAGGCATAACATATTTCTAGACTAAAAAGCACAGGCTGGGGAGGCAGACAGTCTGGACTTAAATTAGAGCTCCTCGGTGCTCTCTGCACTTAGAAATTACTCAGATTGTCTAAGTTTTCTGATTTGTAAATGGCAATTAAGACTTTATTCAATGGACTTGTGAGCATTACGTGAGATAGCATGCAGAATGCTTCTAGCATAGCACCTGATACATGGTAGATTCTCTCTATAGATATCGATATCGATAGAGATGTAGATATAGATACAAACATGAATATAGATATACACACACATATATATAACTTCCTAACTGAACTATAACACACTGAGTAAAAGAAAGAAAAAGAAAGAAAGAAAGAAAGAAAGAAAGAGGAAAGAAAGAAAGAAAAGAAAGAAAGAGGGGCGCCTGGGTGGCACAGTCGGTTAAGCGTCCGACTTCAGCCAGGTCACGATCTCGCGGTCCGTGAGTTTGAGCCCCGCGTCGGGCTCTGGGCTGATGGCTTGGAGCCTGGAGCCTGGTTCCAATTCTGTGTCTCCCTCTCTCTCTGCCCCTCCCCTGTTCATGCTCTGTCTCTCTCTGTCCCAAAAATAAATAAACGTTGAAAAAAAAAATAAAGTTTAAAAAAAAAAAAGAAAAAGAAAGAAAGAAAGAAAGAAAAAGAAAGAAAGAAGAGAAATTCCTCATTATCCAAAACTCTGTTATTTAAAATCCTATATTCATCACATTGTGGAAAAAGGAGTCTTCCTAATGTAAAAATATTCACCAATGAACTACTTACCATATTGACGATCACTCGACTGCCCTCCCCACTAAAGAGGAATGTTTGTTTCTCTCCATCCATCCAAATATTTGTAGAAGACTTTCTGCCAGATTGTGAATTGTGACTATCTGGTCATAGAAGTCAGTAGTAAAAAGATCTAGAATTCGCAGACCTTGCAACTGGGACAAGATTTCACAAAGTTAACTGCAGTGATGTTGAAAAAGCAATCCTGGGGCGCCTGGGTGGCTCAGTCGGTTGAGCATCCAACTTCGGCTCAGGTGATGATCTCGCGGTCTGTGAGTTCGAGCCCCGCGTCGGGCTCTGTGCTGACAACTCAGAGCCTGGAGCTGCTTCGGATTCTGTGTCTCCCTCTCTCTCTGCCCCTCCCCTGCTCATGCTCTGTCTCTCTCTGTCTCAAAAATAAACATTAAAAAAAATTTTTTTTCTTAAAAATAAAAAAAAAAAAAGAAAAAGCAATCCTATCACACTCAAAGTCCCTGACAATTAAGAGTCTGGCTAGAAGTCAGCTAGTGAGAATTTCGAAGTGAACATCTGGAACTCTGAGGCTAGGCTAGGCTCTTCAAGGGAATGGCTTGTCGGGCACCCGGGCAGCTCAGCCAGTTATGCATCAGACTCTTGGTCTCGACTCAGGTCGTGATCTCAGTTTTGAGCATTCAGGCTCCTCATCGGGCTCTGCGCTGGCAGCACAGAACCTGCTTGGGATTCTCTCTCTGTCTCTGTCTCTCTCTCTCTCTGCCCCTCCCCCACTTGCATTGTCTCTCTCTTTCTCAAAATCAATAAATAAACAAAATTAAAAAAAGAGAGAGAGAATGATTTGAATATCAAAGACCTAAGAGAAACTCTTAGTAAAGGTAACATATATTTTCACACAGAGATTCTCTCCATGGTCATGTAGAAAAGACAAATGTAGGGAACGCCTAGGTGGCTCAGTCTGTTAAGCGTCTGACTTTGGCGCAGGTCACGATCTCTCAATTTGTGGGTTCAAGCCCCACATCAGGCTCTGCGCTGACAGCTCGGAGCCTGGAGCCTGCTTTGGATTTCCTCTCTCTCTGCCTCTCCCCTACTGATGCTCTGTCTCTCTTTGTCTCTCAAAAATAACTAAACGTTTAAAAAACATTTTTTTTTTTTAAAAGACAAATGGAAACAAAGAATGCTCTATTGTTAGGTCAAACTACTTTCTCATTAAAATGACATCAGATGAAATAATCAGCACTTCACTGCTGGAAAAAAAATTGACGAGCAATTGATATTATAATCTAGATCTTGTTAAATGTAAAGATAAATATATTTTCAGAATTTTAGCATCCTTTTTCAAGGTAAAGTTGCACTTGAAACTTTTCTCTCACCATTTACCATGAAAACTTGGGTCTCTGCTTTAAGTGAATTCACTTTAAAATATTGAGGAAGGGGCGCCTGGGTGGCGCAGTCGGTTAAGCGCCCGACTTCAGCCAGGTCACGATCTCGCGGTCCGTGAGTTCGAGCCCCGCGTTGGGCTCTGGGCTGATGGCTCAGAGCCTGGAGTCTGTTTCCGATTCTGTGTCTCCCTCTCTCTCTGCCCCTCCCCCGTTCATGCTCTGTCTCTCTCTGTCCCAAAAATGAATAAACGTTGAAAAAAAAATTATAAAAAAAAAATAAAATAAAATATTGAGGAAAACAGAAATCAAGACATTAGATAATATTATGTTGTTTTGTACAATACCTAAACTCTCTTCAGGAGGAGCTGATAGCTGCTTCCCGATAGCTGTTCTTTTCTTCTCCCATAGTAACAGAAGCCTGAGTTTTAGTTGGGCCCATGCTGTCCAGATAAATACATTTTCCTGCCTTCTTTGAATCTATATCTGGTGGATGAGACAGAGTGAAAATGTTCTGTGAGAGTTCCAGTAAAGCTGCTTAAAAGGCAGGAGGTATGCTCTTCTGTCTCTTTCCTCCTTCCACCTGTCTGGGATGAGGGCAGGAGCTCCAGCAGCCATTTTGGGCAATGAGGTGAAGCCACATACTGATGACGGTGGGAAAG
The DNA here is from genome assembly GCF_014898765.1 of Herpailurus yagouaroundi. NCBI lineage: Eukaryota > Metazoa > Chordata > Mammalia > Carnivora > Felidae > Herpailurus > Herpailurus yagouaroundi. Next base: position 15,443,792 of record NW_024412430.1, on the reverse strand, counting down.
AAGGCTCGACATCTGGGTCCTTGGCATGACCATGGAGCTCCCATATCAGTCCCAAAATGTCTCTTTTTGAATTTGTTTACGAGACAAATAATTATCCCATTAAAACTATTTTCTCTAGGGTTTTTCTGATATGTGCATTAGAATTCTAACCTTGAAGTACATTTTTACTGCTTGCTTTAGACGGTGACGATACAGGGTTGGATTAGCAATGTGTTGGTGGGGGGCAGGGAGGAAAAAAGTCCCAGGTTCAATATGAGGTCAAATTACAAAAAGCAAGACAGTCATATTTAGCCATATCCAATCTGAGTTACCTCTGAGTAGAAATATACTCAGTAGGTTGTTTTTGTAGATTATTCACATCTGATGTGATGTTGAGTCTACAATGTTAGTGTAGGAAGAGCCTTTGTAAGTATCTAATGTAACTTCTGTTTATTTCTGGAGTCCCCTTTACAACAGGGTCATCCAGCCTCTGCAAAAACGCTCTGGTAAAAGAGTACGGAAGGCCTAACAGGCAGTGCAATTGATGGGGGGGACTCCCTGTGTTAATTTTGAACCTGCCTATTCAAAACTTCCACCCACTGGGTTATGGTTCTACAGAGCCAAAATGCCTCTCAGTAGCCCTTTTGGTTATTAAGAAAGTGAATATGTTGCCTTCACGGCTTGTCAGTTTCAGGCTAACCAGCCCTGGTTCTTTCCATTACTTTTCTTTTGAGGTAGCTCCTAACAACCCCCGCCCCCCCTGCCCCACCACGCGGCTCCTTCCTGTTTGCTCATCGACGCATCCTGAATTGTCAGCTTTCTTTGCAAAAACCCATTTCATCATGCTGAGCCTTACAGGAAACAGAGGGTCATCATCTGCTATAATTATGCTTTTTATAGTCAATGATTACAATGAGTGCCCTCTGCAGCCTTCTCGTCACAAAACAGAAGCTTACCGCGTTTTCATCATCTTGCCTCAAAGCCCCTTAAAAACCTTTAATCTCTATCCAATAAGAGGCATGGAAACACCCTCCAAAACAAAAACAGAGTAGCAAATAAACAATGACTTGGGTAGAGAGAGAGTAGACTCCTGAAATGAGATAGACATGTGGGTTTTCAAAATAGATCACATTCCCCATAGTGTCTGTGACCTGTTGGGCTCACTAAAATACTTGTTGACTGACTGATAATTTTCTGGGGGTGGAGCGAGTGGGACATAACTGGTGTATCTAAGGACAAGAAAATCGACCACCATCAGAGGGAAGAATGGAGAAACAAAGAAGAAATATTGGACTATGCCAAGACTTTCTTACTCCTCCTGAAACACACACACACACACACACACACACACACACACACACAGAGGCTAGTAAAGCCTTTGTGCTTACGGTATTTTTCCATTGTCTAAATATAGGAAGCCATGAGCAGCTCCGGGCTCTCTTATCTTTTTCACAGATATCTGCCTCCCCTTGGTCCTTGGGATTAAATCCCTTGATCACTATCTTACCCTTCAGGCACTCAGTTCCCCACTGACGGTATAAATGTCACTTTGAAAGAAGTGTCCCTGCTATTTGGTTTGGGGATGCTTAGGAAAAGTAGTCGTTTTGCAGAAGTTGATGTTGGGTTCTATGATTCCACATAAAACAGCACAGGGCCAGGGAACAAGTCCTGCTTCTTAAGGGTTTTCTAGTTTTTGTCACCAAATGGCCTGAAGTGGTCTTCACCTGCTCTGAGGCTGGGTTTGCAAACTTGTGAGCTAGGAGAAGATTGAATTAGGCTTTGAGGTCACTTCCAGCCCTCACATCCTACAGTCGTGACTGTTGACTCTAATATTGCATTTAAAATGGATCATAAAGGATACTCCCACTTGAATATCCAGGCTGGTTTTCTGCCTATTTGGGGGCAGGAGGAAGGGTCTTCGGAGTCACCATTGAGTCTTAAGTAGGAGCTATGAAGCCTCAGGGAAGAATTCTATAAGCTGAATCCACTCTTCACTGTGGGCGAAGCATGCCTCCCTTTTGAGCTTTTAAAAAAGATGGAATTTGGTTTATTCAGAGGGCACAGTAAGAAACAATCAAACTGGCTTCGTGCTAAAGACATTTAAGGGTGTTGTCACAGAAACACTGAGATAAGTAGTTTGAGCTGCTCACAAGGAGGTGTTCAATCCAGACATTACCAGGGACACAGAGACCTGTGGGATCCTGGTCCCTCATACCAGCGCCAGAATCTTCTCTGAAGACTTCCATTATTTACCCATTCACTGGGGTTGAAAAACTCTCATAGCATAACGTTAACGTGTTCTTCTGTTGACCTGGCCCTCTAGGAACCTACTTACCAAGCAAAAATCTAACCAGTTGGGAGTCATGACTCAACACTTTCCACACCCACAATTCAGTTCATGGATCTAGAAGACGGTAGTTTGGTGAGCCTTACCTTTCCCAACTTTGAAAACTGGAAGCAATGATATAAAAGAGAAAACAGAAAAGAAGGACTGAGACACCATGTTTCTTCTCTCTCCTTTTTAAGAAGTGGGTTCCGTTGGAAAAAGCCATTAGCCTCACGCGTCTGCCTGACTTTCCTGCTATAGTATTTTGGTCGAGGTCTGTAAAGAGGAACAGTTCAGTGCTGGGTGGTGCGGGGAGGGGGGCGGGCTGCCGTGCCGGGAAGAAGGAACCGCGAGCCACGTTTCCTGATGCACAATTCTAACGAAGTCAGGGGTTCCGAGTGCATAGTGCACATAAGAATCAACAAGTAGACAAAGAAAATCCAGACCTTTGATGACCCCTGGTGAATAAACTAAGCACTGCATTGAAATGCAGCTGGAGCTGCAGACATCCCTTGCTGGTGAACCCCCTGGATGGCTCCTCTCTCTCAAGCGGGGGAGAAGAATTTCCACCCCCACCCCCGCACCCAGTGCCCATTTCATTTACATTGCAGACGTGCATTAGGGGCTTTCCGCGTCTGCATCCCTCCGACCGAACCTGAGACTGGCGATCCCTATTGATCTCTACCGACAGGTTTAAGAAATGGAATTGCGTCCTGTTTAAGGTCTGTGCTCTGACCCCTTGGATGCACACGTCATTATTTAGGGGACACGAAGGAATTCATGAAGTAAGGTCTGTAACTTTCTTCCAGATTAGGTATCTCATTAGTGCTCTTGGATGGGAGAGCTCCGAAGAACAAAGCAACCTTCTTATGTAACCCAAATTTAAGATCAGCATGGAGAGACCAGCGATTGCCGGCCTATCACTCCTGAATACCAGCTAAAATGCTCTCCTCTGCAGCAAAAAAAAAAGTCTGCATATTTGTTAGCAGCTGTGGGTGGCCAGCGTGTGGTATGTGTGAGCCAGAAAGCAGACTGCCTTTGCTCGGCTTGCAGGAGAGGAAAGAAATTTGTTACCGTAAGAGATAAGGAGGACGGGGAGGGAGGCATTTTTAGTGTGCACCCAGGCATCCCGTTCTAAAAGTGGTGATGGCGAGCCACTATTTGTAACCCCGAAGGGAACATACCTGATAGTTACCATCAGGTGAAATATTAAACAGTTTACACCTAATGAAAGTCAGCCTATCTTTTGTGGACCATATCCATTGGCTCTTAAGTCTTTGTTGCCTGGGCCGGAGATACTACTTTCGTCTCTAAGATTGCTGTACACAGGGTGTGGAATTGTTAAATTTATTTCCTCTTCTCTCTCCCTTTTGAACTGCCTCAAACTAACGAAATACAAAATTTTAAATGCGAACTATTACATATTCCAAATGTCCGCCTCAAGCCTTGTGGGTAGCCAAGCTCATCTCTTCGCCGGGACGATAGGAGCCTCTGCAGAGACGAGCAGGCATGTGACAAAACCTTGAGGTCTTCAGTAGCACCCTCTGGGGTAGTCCTTATCTCCTGGAGGAGGCTGGGTACCCAGAGAATTTTCCCAACTTGCTAGGCGTCCAAAATTTCAGAGATGGAGACGACCTCAGAAGTTGCGCAATGCGGTCCCCACCCCCCCCCCCCCCGCCGTCCCCGCTCTGTTTGCAAATGAGCAAGTTGAAACCTAGAAGTGGGTGACATTTCTGATGCTCAGCACCGGGATCTGTTGCCCACCCCCCCCCCCGCCCGTCCATCCATGCTTTGTGTCACTTTGCCTTCCTTGGGGCATGCTGAATGCACCGGTGCCTGCAGAGAGGGACCACATCACCCTTGGGAACAGCGGGTAAACAGTGGAATCCAAAGGGAGCGCTGGGGAGGGGATATAATGGAACATTATTAAGAATTTGAGAAGCAGCCCAATTGGGACATACATTTATTTTAGCATTCTTAAAGTATCTTTTTCACATTAGAGAAAGTGTCCTCATCTCTTTTTTTTTTTTTAATTTTTTTTTTTAACGTTTATTTGTTTTTGAGACAGAGAGAGACAGAGCATGAACGGGGGAGGGTCAGAGAGAGAGGGACACACAGAATCCGAAACAGGCTCCTGGCTCCGAGCTGTCAGCACAGAGCCCGATGCGGGGCTTAAACTCACGGACCACGAGATCATGACCTGAGCCGAAGTTGGACGCTCAACCGACTGGGCCACCCAGGCGCCCCAAAAGTGTCTTCATCTCAAAACCCGTGTTTTGATGAAGAGCTCAATTATACATACGAAACATTATAATTTGAGAGGTTTGTCACAATATGGTTCTTGTTACGATTGTGGTATATGTTATGTTCTATGGATGAGGGACGAAAAATGGATATGCATGTATATCTTAGATGTGTCGATTGTTTAACGTGTTTTGTGAAGCTTTTTGTCCCAATGTGATGTACTCTAAAATCCTTACGTCATACTTACAGCTTGCTGATCCCTCATGTTTGTATGTTACAAAACTTTTAAGACACTTTTGTTAAAAAAAAAAAAAAGTTTATTTATTTTGAGAGAGAGAGAGAGTGGCAGAGGGGCAGCGAGAGAGGGAGAGAGAGAGAGAATCCCTAGCAGGCTCCTCACTGTCAGCACAGAGCCCAACACCAGGCTTGATCTCATGACCTAAGCCCAAACTAAGAGTCAGACACTCAACCAACCAAGACACCCAGGTGCCCCTGAAGTTTGTATCGATCGAACAAATGTTGCCTTAAAAAGGCTCCCCTTGGGGCACCTGGGTGGCTCAGTGGGTTGAGCATCCGACTTTGGCTCAGGTCATGATCTTGCGAGTTCATGGGTTCAAGGCCCGCATTGGGCTTTGTACTGACAGCTCAGAGCCTGGATGCTTCAGATTCTCTCTCTCTCTCTCTCAAAAATAAGTAGACATTAAAATTTTTTACAACAAAGACCTGTTAGACATGATCTGATGTTCTTAGTGATCAAGTGTTGATACTCCCGGAGGCTCAGGTACCTCATAAAACCCCTTATAGGTATTCAGCTCATGTCCCAGTTCTAAATCCCATTTTCTCACCGGAGGCAGCAGAGCTTAATGGGCAAAGCATTGGGAACCTGGAGATTTGACTTTGCATCCAAGATCTGTCCTCTCTTGCTGTGAAACCTGGGGCAGATGATTTAGCCCAATGAGCTCGACATGGGGGCTAAGGATGGTTGATCCTGTCATATGTCGTGGCTACAACCTGCGGTCGTTCTGGGCCCGGTTACAGGGCAGTGATGTGGAGAGCCCCAGCCCAGGAATGTGAGCTAGACCTCGCCGTGGAGCTCACTATAGTGTCCAAGCAAGAGCATCTCCATGGGAGTGACCAAGAATCCCCTGGACCGAGCGGGATTGGGATTCAGTGGCATGCTTATAGCACTGGCTATAGCCTGGCACCTAGATATGGAAGGTCCTTCGAGTGTTTGTCTAGAAAAGTCTTTGCGGCACTTGGACGTTATGTATGGGTGTGTGGCGGGCCAAGGGGGGTGGGCGGGCATCAAATGACTGATCCTAGATTTTCTTCTTAAAAGGGCAGGTTTGGGGGTAAAGGCATTGATGTGAAAACATAATGCTGACCTAAGCAGATTAGCAGAGGCTTAGATTTCTTGCATCTTGTACTGCTAATTGAAAATTAATCATGTAACTGACAGCCCAACAAATTTTGAAAACAAACTCTTCTCACATTAAAACAAACACCCAAACAAGCCAAAGCTCACTTCTGAAGCTCGCTTTCTAGAAAGATGATATGAGTTACGTTGCTCTTCCTTCGAGGATGGACTCCGAATCTCCTGGGTTTGGAGGCTCCCTTTCCTACTTCATGCCTGTCACATGTCCCTCCCCCTCCTAAAATGACTGCTTAGTTTCATGTCAGTGTTTGCCCGTGGATGTGGGGTCATGTGAATGCACTGGAGCCAGAAAAGAGGTTGCAAAATTTGGGTTCAATCACAAAGGCAAGTAGATGAAAGGATATATGATTCATGATGTGGTATAAGGTTCTAGAACCACACAAATGGGAGAAAAATTCATCAGGCACCCCACAAATATCTATTCAGTGTTACCTTAAACTTCCTCACAGTAATGTTTGCTTGGTATGGTATGTAAGACCTTCCGTAATCTTCCTGACATCTACTGGTCTGCTGGATCTCCTTCCACCGGTCACTTGAGCTCTGATAATTTGGAATTACTGATCTTTGCTTCATGCTGTTTCATACATGTACTCCTTGACCGATGGTTTGACTTTTCTGGATTGTCTTTCTCCTTTAGTGAACTCCTACTCATCCTTAAAGACCCGACTCAAATGCCCTTTGTCACCTGCCTTTGCCCTGAGGAGGCATGATTAATCGCCATGTTTCCGGCATATGCCATGTTGCATTCTAATGATTTGTTAACAGATGTTTATAACCATCCAGGCCATAAACTCCAAAGGGCAATCACTGTGTTATTCGTTGTTCAATGCCAGTTCCTGGAACACAATAGGTTTTTAAGCCATTTTTTTTTTTTAAATGAATGAACACCCGCTTGCATGAATCCTAAGCACGGTGTCAAAGGGGTTGTAGATTGAGCTACAAACAGGAAGACACGGCCTTTATCCTCAAGGAGATTATCATCATGGGGAGGAAACAGACATGTTAACCTTACCTCTCCTCTAAGACAGATTTCTAAGGAATGTACCAGAGATATGAAGTACATGGCACCATGTATACCTAGCAGTAAAACTTTTATTGAAAGAATAACGAAGGCAATAAATATTTAGTGAATAAATAAAAAAAGAAAGAGCAATGATGAGATAGTTATTCTAAGAGCTAGAACAAGTCTGGTGGAGGAGATACTTCTTAAGCTAGAGTTTTTTGTGTTTTTTTTTAACGTTTATCTATCTTTTGAGAAAGAGAGAGACAGAGTGTGAACAGGGGGAGGGGCAGAAAGAGAGAGAGGGAGACACGGAATCCGAAGCAGGCTCCAGGTTCCAAGCTGTCAGCACAGAGCCCAACACGGGGCTCAAACTCACGAACTGCGAGATCATGACCTGAGCCGAAGTCCCGTGCTTAACCAACTGAGCCACCCAGGCGCCCCTCAAGCTAGAGTTTAAAAGGCGAGCAGTGGTAGAGATGGAAAAGGCTGAGTGGTAACATGGGTGAAAACAGAGCCATGAACACATGATGTGTTAGGGAAATGATAGGCGATCCAGTCGGGTTGGAACATAGTGAATGCAGGAAAGGATGGGAGGAAATCTGTCTGGCGATCTGTATTAGGGAACAATTCATGAAAGACTTAGAATTTATGGGGGAAGTAATGGGGAGCTGTTGAAGGTTTCGGAGCAGTGGCGAAGTGGTATCAGTGCACGTGTCACGTGAGGATCGAATGAGACGACGTACAGAACGTCCTTGGAACAGTGACTGGTAAACATTCAACACTCAGTGAATGTTAGTTATTATAGTGGGACATTTTCTGGAAGCAGACATAAGGTAGAAAGCGGTCGAAGTCAAGGCAAAAATTACAAAAGCTACAGCAATTGTTTAGATAAAAGATAATAAAGCCCTAAGTTTAGAAACAAGCTACAGGCATGAAAAGGATCATATTCAAATGAGAGTTTAGAGGTAAGATGGAAATAATTTCACCACCAGTTGGTGGGCCAAGAGGAAAGAATAAGAAGCTACTAGCCTTGTGGTCCAGAGGAAGAGTAATGTTACTGAAATAATGAAACCAGACGATCGGGGGCTGGAAGGCAGGTGACATGTGTGTTGCCTATGCTGAGTTTGCTGGATTCCTGGGACTCAGAGATGTCCACCAACCTGTTAGCTAGGTGGGTTTGAAGTCTAATAGGGAGGTGTGGACAGGAGATGTGAATTTGTGGATCATCAGCACAGAGGTGACTGTTGTCACCATGCAAACGACAAGGTGTAGAGAAGGAAGCATCATGAGGACAGAACATTTGGAACTGCAGATTTGGGGGCGGGGCGGCTTTCACTTACTGCCTAATAAATTGGAGTCCTTCAGTGCCTCTTCCTTCCTCACCATGCATGCTATTTTTGAGCGCCAATGGCCGTTGAGAACAGGAAAAGCAGAACGCAGGCAACGACAACATAAATATGTGTAAACTGAGACGACACAACCCATAGCAACCTTCTAATCACACACATAAAAAAACTACAGGTGCTTTAAAAGGGCAAAACAAGGATGCTGAGATTCCACCACCGCGCTCCTTAGCGTCCTACCGAGCTCATCGTTGACATACTTCAAATTAGGAAAGTGCTTCTTCATGACGAGCGAGCTTTAGCTTCACCTTGGACTGCGGGCCCAGAACTCTGATCGAAAACCTCTGCGCCCCTGGGGTTTTATGAGCTGGAGTGGGACTACGGGCTTCGGAATGGTCACATCCCTCAGTCGAGGGGCACGTATGTTGCCCTTTGAGTTTATTCGTCTATTCTGCATTCCCCATCCTCCGTTTCCAGTCCTTTTATTATCACAAAATACCTCCTCTCATGTATATTGGGCATAACATTGAGTGAAAGAAAGTAAGAAATGGAAAGAGATGTATGGAAGAATGGCATGTATATTCATTTTTTTTTTTTCAACTTTTATTTATTTTTGGGACAGAGAGAGACAGAGCATGAACGGGGGAGGGGCAGAGAGAGAGGGAGACACAGAATCGGAAAGAGGCTCCAGGCTCTGAGCCATCAGCCCAGAGCCCGACGCGGGGCTCGAACTCACGGACCGCGAGATCGTGACCTGGCTGAAGTCGGACGCTTAACCGACTGCGCCACCCAGGCGCCCCTGTATATTCATTTTTAATAGAGTCCCAGAAAAATTCTACGGATAAGTTTACATGCATGTGGGATAGGGGGAGGAGCAAAAACATAAAAACCCTTTTCTTCCTGGGAAGCTCCTGGGAATTTGACTTTCCAGAACAGAAATCTTAAGGTACAGAGCACACGGGCTGTCAGGCTTCAGCATGAGTCAGAAGCTCCCGAGGGCTTGTGAAAACAGAGATCTCTGGGTCCCACCCTGGAGTTTCTGATTAAATAAGCCTAGAATGGGCCATTTCTAACAAGTTCCCAGGTGCTGCTGAGGCTGCTGGCCTGGGACCACAGTTGCAGGGAAAGGGGAAAGCCCAGGGGGGTGGGGTGGGCGAGGAATCAGTGGGCTGGTTTCACTGTACCCACCCCCAGCCAGACTTTTCATCAGCCCCCCAGGCCCATTTCTATTTCAAGTACCTTTCTGGCTTTTTTTTTTTTTTTCTTCTTCTTCTCTTTATTGTCAGTCTATTTCCTTCAGCTGATTTTTTCTTCCAGCTCTGCCTGTAGTTTGGTGATGTGGACGGAGAGGAAGGAACGATAGTCCAATAAATCTGTCTAGAGCCCTGGCTCTACCAGTAACTGATTAAAGTCTGGGCACGTTATGCAATTCCTAGTGCATTAGTATACTCATATCTAAGGACAAGAAAAATACCGCTGAATTATCTTTCACTTTATTCAATCATTTTGTCATTTATAGTAACATTGGGATTGCAACTTGGAGCTGTTTTGTAAATGTGATAGGCTAAAGGAAATAATTTATTAGGAGTCCAGATGTTGTGGGGCACCTGGATGGCTCAGTCACTTCAGCAAGACTCTTGATTTCAGCTCAGGTCGTGATTTCATGGTTCGTGAAATTGAGCTCCGCGTTGAGCTCTGCACTGACAGCACGGAGCCTGCTTGGGATTCTCTGTCTCCCTCTCTTTCCGCCTCTCTCTCTCTCTCTCTCTCTCTCTCTCTCTCAAAAATAAGTAAATAAACATTAAAGAAAAATTTTTAAAAAGAGTCAAGATGTTCTAAATAAGAGATAACAGGTATAAAATCATGCAATATAAGCAAAAATGCTAGACTGTCAAATGAGAATAAAAAATATCATTATTAATCCACGTTATTTTATTTTTTTAATGTTTTATATACTTACTTTTGAGAGAGAGAGAGAGAGAGAGAGATAAAGTATGGAGGGGCAGAGAGAGAGGGAGGGAGACAGAATCCCAAGCAGGCTCTTCGCTGTCAGCATGGAGCCCCAGGTGGGACTTGAACCCACAAACCATGAAATCATAACCTGAGCCAAAAACCAAGAGTCAGATGCTTAACTGACTGAGCCACCCAGGTGCCCCAAATCCATGTACTTTTAATTTTTTTTTTTCAACATCTATTTATTTTTTTGGGACAGAGAGAGACAGAGCATGAACGGGGGAGGGGCAGAGAGAGAGGGAGACACAGAATCGGAAACAGGCTCCAGGCTCCGAGCCATCAGCCCAGAGCCCGACGCAGGGCTCGAACTCACTGACCGCGAGATCGTGACCTGGCTGAAGTCGGACGCTCAACCGACTGCGCCACCCAGGCGCCCCCATCGGAGCCTGGAGCCTGTTTCCGATTCTGTGTCTCCCTCTCTCTCTGCCCCTCCCCCGTTCATGCTCTGTCTCTCTCTGTCCCAAAAAAATAAATAGACGTTGAAAAAAAAAATTAAAAAAAAAAAATACATGTTCTTGATCGGACCACTGAAAGGACCTAGATTAGAAGCAATGACATCACAGTAGTAATAAACATCCCCAGTGCTCAGATTTTGGTTTCTAAAAACTATTTCGTACTCAAAGGAATCAGAGCTCCTTTGAGAAGCACATGATTTCTGGCATGTGGCAGTGATTAAATAGGGAGAGCCTCAAAGCTACAAAGTATTTAAAGACTTACCGGGTCATGTCAAAAGGCATCAGATTTAAGGGGCTCCCCTCGGCCAAATTTGGGATAATTTGAACATCAAAAGGAATAATAATCCATGGTCAATTAGAGATAAATTTTGGATTAGATGTTAGGGAACCATATTTTTAGGCGTGATAACGGTCTCGGGTTATGTGGGGAATTTAGTATTGGACGCTAAAATATTTATGGGTGATGTGTTATGATGTCTATAATTTTTTAATGCCTCAGCCAGAAGTTATCTGGAAAGATAAAACAAATATGGCCAAATTGTTAAAAATTGTGACTATGGATAGTGGGTTTCTGGGTGTTCATATTTCTAATTTTCTGAATATTTGAGATTTTTTATAACGTAAAAAATTTGGAACTTAGTTTGTGTTATAGATGAGACATATATTTTAGTGTGTGTGTGTGTGTGTGTGTGTGTGTGCGTGCACAGCACCTGTCACAATGTGTAGATGTTTAAAAATATTAGCTCCCTTCCTTACACTATAAAAAGAAGAAACTAAAACAACCCTATCCTTGGCTGAGCTTAAATTCTTTTTTTAGAACGAAGTGAAGTTTAAACGAACACACACACAAATAAATAAACAAACAAGCAAACTTCTCGTGCCACACTCCCCCACCACCCAGTTCCTCTAATTGATTTCCTTGGCTTCCCTATGTTGTAACAACAGAGAGAGCCTTGAGCTTTTCATTCACTCTGGATAGTGCCAAAGATTTTTTGCACTTATTCAAATCATAAGGTCAGAGAGAGAGAGAAAGTGGGAGAGAGAGCACGCTAGGGGAAGACAGATGGAGTGGGGAGGAGGTATGAGACAGATGGACCCCTCTTGGAACAAGCCATGTAGCCATAATAATAAAAAATAAAACTGTAAACACAATTCAAGCAGGATGGTTAAAGACGAAGAGCTTGACTGCCCAGCTTGCTAGAGATGCAACCAGAGGTGACCTCTGTTTACCCTAACCTTTGCCTAAAATCAGAACTGAGGTTCTGTCCTCCTAATGGAAAGCCACCTCGGCCTATGTACCTGTAGGCAGGCCAAGGTCATTCAGGTATTAATGCATGTCTGAGGTCAAGGAATACATCATCAGTCATTCGTGCAACAGATATCGATTAAGCATCCACTACACGCCAAGGCTCTTTTCTAGCAGCTTGGGATGTATTCGAGGATGAAACACCCCCAAATCCCTGCCCTTATGGACAGACAATAAACAACAAATAAACTGAATGAGGCATGGGTCGTAACTTAAAATAGGAAGGTCAGGAGGGACCTCACTGAGACGGCACCATTTGAGCAATGACTTCGAGAAGGTGGACGAGTCAGTTGTGCTGCTGACCGTGGGAAGAGCTTTTCTGGCAAAAGGAAAAGCAAGTGCAAAGGTCCCGTGGCAGCAGTGTACCTGGTAAGTCCCAGGAATGGAGCAGAGGCCGGGGGAGCTGAAGAGTGAGAACAAGCAAAGGGGCGGGACAGGAGATCAGAGGTAACAATGAACAGGTTATGAAGGTCCCTGAATACACTGAAGAATTTGGATTTTACTCCAATTGAAATAGGAGCCAAGGCAAGGCTGTGAGTAGAAGACTGACGCGATCTAGCTTTTATCTTTGAAGGAGGGCTCTGGACGCTGTGTTGCACATAGACCGCGGGAGACGAAGGTGGAAGCCGAGAGACTCACTGAGGAGCTGCTGTGGTAATCAGGTGAAAGCTTCAGGTGGTTTGGATCAAGTTCAAAGCCATGGGAATGATCTCTGTAGCATCCCAAACAATAAGGCTAACAAGCAGAAATTGGGGGCGAGGGGGAAGCTGTTGGTGTGACAGTTTCGCCGAGGTATAATGGACATCCAACAAACCACAGGCGTGTGCATATTGAAAAGCTTTGCCGTACGTATAAGCCACAGTCAAGACAATGAACCGATCCGTCGTCCCCCAGAGTTCCCCTTTCTGATCCCTTCTTTCCTGCTATTCCTTCATCTGGTCTCAGCTCACACAGACTGATCCGTATTTCCACTGATGTCCAGAGATCTTTCTGTGCAGCTGCCTCCTCCCTGGGACTCTGTTCCAGAATCTCTAGCCACCAAGGTCTCCTTGGATTCTTAGCTCTCTCTCTGTCTCCACAGCTGAAAGAGGGAGTCTCTTGGGCTCCACCTGAGTTCTCGCTCCCTGCGCTGTGGCCCGGAAATTCTCCCAAGGCAATCAGTAAGTGGGGACAATCATAGCTGTCACTTCATTTGTTACCTTTCTCTCAAGAGTTAGTGTCTTCTCTCATTGCCTGGCTCTAGTGTCCTGAATACCTTTGCTTTGGATGTTTTGTCTGTCTGTCTGTCTGTCTATGTCAGGTGGGAAATACCAGTCCCTGTGACTCCATTTTGGCCAGAAGCAGAAATCACTGGTGACGTTTTGAAGTAGACGAATCCCATTAACACGGCCAAAAGGAGATCCGAGAGTTAGAGATTCTGTGCTGTTCTCAAGCTTGCCCTGTGTATTTTTGCCCTTGGCCTGGAGTTTGGCTGCAGCAACACCAGTGGTCAGGGGTACCATGTAATTTCTTTATTTGATATTACAAGTTGGAATTAAAGCACTTAGTCTGGGCTGATGGGAGTCACCTCTTCTAAAACGCAAGTACCCTTGGGATTAATGTCTACTAACCTGCTCCTAACAACTTCCTAGCTAACGGTTATTGGGAGCGTATCGCGAAGTGCCAGGCACTTGGCCGGACCACTTTACATCCGTTAATTCATTTAACCCCCCTGGTGATCCGCCGAGGTACCGGCGAGCTTAAGCAGACTGGCAGAAGCTGAGAAGCTCACCCAGGTCCCAGAGCTCTTGAGAGGATTAGAATCCAGATTTGGATGACACCACACCTCTTATTATTCAAAGTATGACCCATGGCCTGGCAGCGTTAGAAGAATCTCAGGCCCTACCCCAGACCCACCGCATCCAAACCTGCATTACGAGGTCCGCCTGTGATTTGCATGGACACCAATTTATTAGGGGCAGAATTGTAATGGTGACCTCAGGCAGTGTGGCACCAGCGCATAAGCTCTAGATCATTCCTCCCTGCTGAGAGAATATCATGAGCCAGGGCAGAGGGTGGAAGGATAGACAAGGAACGGGGAAGAGGAGGAGAGGTCCAAGGCCGGAGCTCTCGCTGTCTTGCCAGAGGCAAAGCTGTGCCTGGTAATAGAACCCCAAGGTGTGCTGGGACCTTTGCAATATCTAAAGCCTATTTCTTATGCATATCTGGGACTCAAAGTGTTTTATCTGCAGGTGAAGCATAATTAAACGGTGCTGAAGATTTCTTGTCTGTTAAAGGAAATGATGAAGGAAGAGAGAGTGATAGCTTTGGATGTACAGTTGTCTGCTAATTCTGTGGTGTGCACAGAGAAAACAACATACTCAGGCTATTTCTGTGTAGCGCAAAGCAAAAGAGATAAAAATATGAGAGCCCGCTGGCCTTCATTAAAAGGATAAAGGGTTGCTGATTGGTATTTCCTTTTAGGCTTTATGGCCGCTTTAAATTTAAAAGGACATTGCAGCTTGGTGACATTGGTGAGGCTTTTCGCCTTATGTCGAGTGGCTTAATTGTGCTCCTGCTTACTTGTTAGGTTTCCTGAGATATATTTAGATATAATCTATAGGCCCTCCTTCTGGAACAAAAAACCACAGAAGCACAAGTCAGCGGGCTCCGGGGGCACAATTCAAGGCCTGTGTCTTTTATTGTGCACTGCCTCCGTTAATTAGCTTTCTAATTATGATTTATTTAAAATTGTTATTTTTAAATCCATTCATAGACGGTGTTGAGGTGACATATTTCTTTAGAAATAATAGAGATTTGCCTTTAGCTCTGAGAGTTATGCTGTTCAGAAAAGCATTATTCCTGTGCTTTCTTGTCCCTTCTTGTCCCCCACCAACCCCGGTTCTTTCCCATATGCCGTGACACCCACAGAACGTGCCAGCGGCCTCCAATTCTTTTTTTTTTTTTTTTAATGTTTATTTACTTTTGAGAGTGAGAGAGACAGAGGGTGAACGGGGCAGGGGCAGAGAGAGAGGGAGACACAGAATCCAAAGCAGGCTCCAGGCTCCGAGCTGTCAGCACAGAGCCCGATGCGGGGCTCGAGTGGCTCGAACTCGTGAACTGTGAGATCACGACCTGAGCCGAAGCCGGGCGCTTAACCAACCGAGCCACCCAGGTGCCCTTCTTCCAATTCCTTTACTTGGTTTTTTGCTCTTAAAAAACACAAAAATAAAAACAACTGAACTTTTCCCTTTTAGACTTGCAGTTCAGTATGCTTTGATCCAAGGATGCTTGGAGTCCTACAGCACGCCAGCCTTGACCTAGCCCATGGATTAGACCCTTTCTCACTGATAGCCCCATGTGAGCCAAACCCTGGAACTAGCCCGCTGGACAGGTGCCCTGGTGGGATGCATTGTGAGCCCACGGATGAGAGAGAGAAAGCTCCATCCCTCGACCCTGCCAAGTCTGGGCAAATTGCAGTGAGAACAGGCTCACTTTCTGCGGCTAATATCCGCTCTTGAATTCATCCTCTCTTTGTGTTTTTTCTGTCTTCTATCTAGAAACTTTAACGTTGTCATGCACCTTTATTTTCTTCGGAACTGTTCTGATCTGAGTCCCCTTCTCAGTAATTTCCTCTTCACCAGATGACAGATATCTGGTCCAATATACCTGAGCATAGATTTCCTTAAAAGATCCCGGTGGAGGGTGCCTGGGTGGCTCATTCGGTTAAGCATCCGGCTCTTGGTTTAGGCTCAGGTCATGAGCTCACAGTTCGTGAGTTTGAGCCCCACACTGGGCTCTGTGCTGACGGTGTGGAGCCTGCTTGGGATTCTCCCCCTCCCTCTCTCTCTGCCTCTCTCCTGCTGTCTCCTCTCCGTCTCTCTCTCAAAATAAATAAATAATAATAAGAAAATATCTTAGTGGTGCTTCCTCACTTGACAATATTAGCTGAGTCTTAATAAGTCATCTGAATGAGATCTTTTTTTTTTTTTTTTTTTTTTTCTCATCTGAGTGAGATCTAACTCCCATACTGAAGGTGTCTTCGTACCTTCCTGGAACAAGGCAGGCTATAAGTAAATACAATAGAAAACAAAACAAAGAACAAGAACAGTAAGTGGCACGTGCTGTGACTATCTGCAGGTTGTCCTCCAGATCCCTTTCTCCCGGGAGCAAAGCCGCTGGCTGCAGACTGCATTTCTCAGCATGTGCTGTAGTTACACGTGATCATACGACTAAGTTTGGAACAGCAGAATATTTGAGGACATGTTGTGTTCAACTCCCATGTCACTTGCAAATTAAGACACGCCTCTGTCTCTGGACTTTGTTTCTGTCTGTCCCATCCTCTGGCCAGAATTTGAATAGGACGGCAACCTAGCTTTGACTACCCAGATGCACACACCCCCCAAGGTGGTGGCCAGGGGCCAAAATGGAAAGAACTCGGCTCCCTGAACGATTTCATTAGAGCGGAACTGCCCCACCAGCCTATATGGGCTAGACTGTTGCGTAAGAAATATCTTTCTATCTTGTTTAAGCCACTGTCTCTGGTTTCTTTTGTTATAGCAGTCTAATATGTGCTCTAACTAACACATGAAACTAGAGGGGAGTGGGGAGTATCTAAATCATTACTGTGAGAAACTTAGGGCTTGCAGGCCTGTGTCGTAGATATTCGGCATTTTGGAAGAGTTCTAAGTCACCATTTTCCCTAGGAAGATAAACCGATTTATGACTGGGAGCCCCTTCTACCTTAAAACTTTGGTTTGCTGGGGTTTTGTGTGTGTGTGTGTGTGTGTGTGTGTGTGTGTGTGTGTGTGTTCTTCAGAATCACTTGGAGGGCTTCTGAAAACACAGATTGCTGGGTAACACTCCCTGAGTTTCTGATTCAGGACTTCTGGTGGGGAGGAACCCAAGAATGTGCATTTCTAACAAGCTCCCAAGTGATGCTGTTGGGCTAGCCTGGGGACCACCCTGAGGTCCCCTGAGTCCTCATCAGCCTGAACTCTAACAACATTTTGAAGAAATCTATAGCCAACACTAGTTTAATGACGCACTGTTGAGGCACTGTTTGAGGTCCTACCATAACCCACGTCCTGACTCACTTCTCCTGTAGCTCCAGGGCACAGCTACTGTGCAAGCCGACAGCTTCCAACTCAAGTCCACTGACCTCACTGCTGCCCAAAGGCTTTCTCCAGCTCAGGGAGTCCCTCTCAGCCCGCCTGTGGGGCAGCCCAGAAGTGTTGGGGATTTGTTGCTTCCTTGACCAACAAGGAATGCTTCTGGTAGATAAATACCCACACCTCCCCAGTCCTGAGCAGGACAATTCTGATGTAGGTTCTTTGTGATGCTGTCAGGGGATCCAGGGAGGGTCAATTGCCAATGACAAACCTAATGCTCTCTTTCTTGACTTGTCCTCCTTCCTGGCCTCACTTTCTCTGCTCCCTCACTTCCCCCTCCCAAAACCACCTCCAAGTAAACTACATGCACCCAAATCTTGCAAACAGGGTCCGACTGGAAGAATCCAACCGGGGCGCCTGGGTGGCGCAGTCGGTTAAGCGTCCGACTTCAGCCAGGTCACGATCTCGCGGTCCGTGAGTTCGAGCCCCGCGTCGGGCTCTGGGCGGATGGCTCAGAGCCTGGAGCCTGTTTCCGATTCTGTGTCTTGCTCTCTCTCTGCCCCTCGCCCGTTCATGCTCTGTCTCTCTCTGTCCCAAAAATAAATAAACGTTGAAAAAAAAAATTAAAAAAAAAAAAAAAAAAAAAGAATCCAACCAAAGTCATCTCTCTACTTATCATGTTGTCTGGGCACCCTTTTATCTCGGTAAAACTCTAGGTCAGATGGAGAGTCTCATGGTGGGACCGGCCATCACTATGGGAGGAGTGTTTCTTATTACCAGAGAGCCCGGACCCCATTCAGTAGGAACAAATGAGGGGCAGTGAGGGGCAGACCTTCACAGCGTGAGCTCTGGAGCCACCCTGCCTGATTCAAACCTCATATTTGCCCCTTGCTGGCTGAGATGTTGGGCAAATTAATGAGTCATTATGCCCTAGTGTCTTTATCTATAAAACCAGAATAATAACAGTTCCCACCATATAGGATTTGGGGGATGAGTAAACGAGTTAACACATTAAAAAGTTCTTAGAACACTGCATACACATAGTAAGCTCAACAAATGTTAGCTTTTTATCACATTTCTGGGGCTGGGACTCCAGAATAATGAGAGGAGTCTTCTTATCCTCTCCAACCCTGATGTACCTTCTCTTCATGTCGGGAACAGAACAGCCATCTCTCTGCCACTCTTGCAAGAGCAGACAGCTGGCAGAGAGCTCTGTGTTCTCTCATTGTTTAGTGCTTTCTGAACAGTGAAATGACTCTCTCTTGTCCTTCTGTTAGCCTGTTTTCCTTGTTGATTTTGGTAAACCACCAGTTGAAAAAAGTTTTTAAAAAGGTTGGATACAATAAAGGACAGCTTTTATGATTCAAAGTCATTAGTAATGGAAGCTTTCTAATGTAGTTTCTGCTGGTAACAATCCACAGCATATGATAAAGGATAGTAAAAATGCTATTTAAAAAAAATACTCTTAATACAAACAACGCATCCTCTCCAGAAAAAAAAATTTGGGAAAAAAAGATATAAAGATTAGCCATAATAATTATATTGCCCCTTATGTTTTATATGTTGCCTTACCTGGCTTTCCTTACATTTGTGTATGAAGGATAGATGATAGATAGATAGATAGATAGATAGATATAAAAATGAGATTGTACAATACATGTTGCTTTATAACATTTCCCACTGAATATAGCATAAGCAGCATTCTGTGTCTTAAAATATTCTTCCACAACATTATTGATTTTCTCTAATTTTATTCTCAGAAGATGACTTATCTTGAGATCAAAAGGGTACCTTACTATCTAAATAATGTCTTTGAAAAGAGAGATAAATAAGAGATAAAGAAAGAAATCTATAGATAAATGTCTGTACAAAGCTTTAAAGGATTAGCTGAAACCAGCCAACAGGGAAATGCTTCCCACATAATTTTTTTGGAGTAGAGCTGGGATCACTAAACCTTTTCCCAAAATGCAAAAAGATAGCATCCAAAGGTGTTTTTTTTTAATTTTTTTATTTTAAAAAATTTTTTATTCTCTCTTGGCTCCAATCCCCCATGGGAAGAGTTACCAAAGATGAGTTAAGAAAGACGTTTTATCAGCATTAGCTAGGAGAGTTATCAAATAGATTAGATGGAGGATGAACTGTGTTGTAAGCTATGAAATCATTTTAATTTCAATTGTGAGAAACAGGGAGGAAACAAAAAGTAGAGAATGAGCCAATAATTTGTTCCTTAATTTTCAAGTTCACAGATGTGAGCTGATTACACAGGGGACTTCCTTTGTGGAACTACAGAGAGGAGGGGCTATTTTTGACTTTTTTGGATACACAATGCAGTGGACACAAGAAATGTACAGACTCCCCCTTCAACTCCCAAAGACAGGAACACGGTGCTCCACCTCCCTCCCCAAGACAGGGAAGTCACCTGTATTCTTCTTTCGTGTTCTGTGGAAAATCCAATGGCAACATACTACCAGCCCCAAGCAGCATAACCCCAAATTGATTTCTAACATTTATAATTAGTTCCTAAGTCAAGAAAATGTACTGAGTCTGCTAACATATTATACAACGGCTTTAATGGAAAAGAATTAGGGATAAAAATAGATTAAAGGCTTCTAAGGCTATCTTTGAGTGATGGCTGCCACTAAACTAATTCAAAACTTATTTAACCATAAGTAGTTCTTTGAAGAATTTGGAAATAATGAGAGGCCCCATTCACGTAAAATCCTTTTCATAGCATTCCAGTTGGCAAGTAAGCAAGAATGCATACCAAGAGAGGTCAAGGTGATTTGGAGGGAATCATGTCCCCCCTCCCAGTCCAGGGAAACACTCTGGTTCCGGAAATGGAAAGGGGAAACAAAGGCAGACGGAGGGACTTGGGGCCAGGTGGTGGAGGAGAACTTCGAGACACAATTTGACTTGCATGTAGAAACACTCGAAGATGGCACTGGTATCTTTAAAAAATGATGACCCAATCCAAGTGGTAGTGTTACGGAACCAGGCTGGAACGCTGGCGGAAAAACCAACGGGCACTCGGAGATCTTGGTGGATCAGAGATTTATTTAACACAGGAGGGCTCAGAGGAGACCATTTCTCCAAAGATCTGAGACACAAACACGAGAGGGAAGGGTAATTTATAGTTATCAGTCTCCATATTTTTTTGGGCGGGTGGGGGGGGTAGTTCGTGCACGCAGCAAACTAAGGAAGAAGAACGTTAAAGGAAGAAGAAGTCTAAGTTAGAGACCAGAGTTTGTTTTAGCCCCATCAGCCATCTTTGGGGTACTTTATCCACTTCTCCAACAGTAAGAAAGATGGGAAATCTTGTTTCATCATGCTTTGATTGTATAGGATGTTGAAGCAGAATGTGAGTGGAGTGGATGAAAGAACTCGACATGCTTGTTGATAAGTGGGAAATGTACCTGCGGGCAGAGGAGGGAGGGAAAAAGTACTGTAGTTAGACACGAAAACAAGGCCCTGCCCTTGCTAAGGATCCAAATACACGAACTCAGCAACAGAAGGTAAAAGACTGTGTTAAACATCTCTGATTTGCTTAACATTTCCTTAAGAGGAAAGTAAGAAAAGGTGCCAGACTTTCAGTAAGCTGGGGCCCTCAAGTCAAAGTCATTGTGTTGGTAGACATCGAACTCACCACTAAAGTGATAGACAGAAATACGTATACAGAGCTTTATCCTGGGAAAAGCAGAGACAGAGAGGAAAGCAGAGACGCAAACATCTTTAATTTCCTCCTTTTCACACATACACAAAAAAAGAGGAGAAGGGAGAGAGAACCGGAGTCTTTAACTGAAGCTCAAACATTAGACGATGTCCGTCCTGGGAGGATAGGTCTCAGGTTGTGAATTGGATCCGTTCACACATCTTTTGTCCAAGCAACTAAGAGGTGGTGAACGGACATTCCATCCAGAAGTGGACTTTAGTAAAAGCACGAATCTTTGCATTTTACAAGTGTCTGAATTTCTCACTTCTAAACTTTTGCCTCAGAGAGACACATTTGCCAAACCCTTTCATGTGCTAACATCTGAAAACAAAGTAAGCCTTAAAAAGGCAAACAAAAGCTTTGCTTAGGCAAAATAGCAAGAACAGCCTTGGAAACAGTCACAAGAACAGAACCTAGAGTATTAATTTAGGCTTTGTTTTTTTCTTTTCTGTTATTTGATGTGCACATAAACAATAGCGCCCAACGCATCCAATCCTGTGTCTGGCCCATAAAAGCAATTTCCTTTTGATATATCTGTTTATTTTTTTTCCTAGAGGAAGTAAAGTCTTATTGTTCCTGACAAGATGTAAATGGAGGCCATTTTCAAGCCTATAAATCACTATATGATTGCCTCACACCTGCATTGGAGTCTTTTGAAGCCAGCACTGGGCTTCTAGCAGTCCTGGTATGAGGAGTTACCCGAGGAAACGGGACAAACCACCTTTAAAAATTATTATTCACTCTTCACAACGATAATAAAATTATCATTAATTCACTCTTATGTAGAGGGATATGCTCGTAAGGCCATCTCACCGTAATATCACTGCTAAGATCACGACTACCTTTCATGGAAGGACCATTAGCTAGATGGCATTGATTATTTACTTTGACCAACGATTGAAAAGCTTGGATTGGATCCACTTAACTGCTCTGAATTGAGCACTCAATTGAGATAGAACAATTGAATTAAATTCGAAATGCAGACAATTGACCACATCATTTAAAAGGGATTCTTTAAGCAGAATTGAATCGACAGCTGGTTTGCTGGAATTATCGAAAATGGATCATATGGGGTGATGCCTCATAGCTTATTACAACTTCAGAGAGTGTCTGACTTGGCTGAGCGGAGGCTGGCATTTCTCTCTGCTCTGTGACGCGAGTCACAGGCAGGGAGACACTGAGCTGAGATTTGAGTGCAGTGGGGAGGGTGATAGTGTGGGTATGGAAGGCCTGGAGGTGGTTGTACAGATCCAGAACAATGAGAAAGGGGCTGGTCTGGGAAAGACAGGAAGAAATGAGGCGGTAGTTTCCTTTGCCAAGAATGCCCACCTCTCTGCCTCTCACCTTCCCTTCTCTGTCCACCTGATCCCCACTATTTGCTTAATATTCAGTGAATATTAAGACGATATACCTAGAGAGGTAATGGATATCTTTAGTTACATGTCCCAGCCCTAGATCACAGCACCCTGGCGTACCTTCACCAGGCCGTGTTCATTTATGACCGTTGTCTTTCCGTTCTGCCTGTTCGACTCAACTGTTTGTCTTTTCAGTCGTTCTGTAAACTCATAACGCGAGTCTCTAAGAAGGTCTAAGTGTGGTTCCTGGTGCGGGGCTTACATTAGCAAACAAACCCATGTTCACGAAGCTTACAGTTCTAGTGGAAGAGAAAGAATAAGGTGAGAAAACAATAAAAGAATTGCACACCGCAGTGATGTATTTTGGAAACCGCCATGATGTATTTCGGATCAGGGAGCCAGGTAAAGGCAGCCAGGATCTGGCAATGAAGCTGAGAGCTGGAACTTGCAAAGGAGGGTGGGCGGGTGGAAGCTGGATAGAGGACAGAGGGTGGACGGGGGTGTGCTGGAGTATACAGGGTGTGGGAAGAGTAAAAGAGCTAAGGTGGGGAAGACTGGATGTTGTTTCACGCATTCCTTCACTCTACAAATATATGGGCATGGGAAGTAACGGTTGATTCCTAGGATGCTGAGCAGCAATCACACCTGTCTTCCCCAGGTGTGGCGGATGCTGGGTGTGCCTCTCAGAACCCCCTACAGAACTGTAGCCTTCATTCCCCCAGCGGCAGGGAACGTGAGCACTGAGGCCTCACAACTCTATTGCTCTCTGGGCCTTGCCTTCACCCAGAATAACACCCCGCTTCAGGCACAATCCATAGCCAGTGACTAGTTAATGCAGGGCTACACATGCCCAGCCCTCTTATCTCAAGGAGCTACATCTCTGTAGACCCCTCTCAGCTCTGGAGTCCCCTATGCAAATCTTCGCTTCCGAGTCTGTTCCTCTGGAAAGCCGACCTAAGGCAGCTAGGGAGGATCAGGTTTGTGGTGGGAAATCAGGAGTTCCATTTTAGAGATATCAAATTTGAGTCATCCAAGTTGGTATTCAGGTATACAATTCAGAACTCAGAGGACGTGTCCAGCTAGAGATAAAATTGTCAGAGCCATTGGCCAATGAGGCATTTGAAGCCATGAAACACGAGTTCCATTCCACAATAGGAGTGCCACTATCCAATATGGTAGCCACCAGCCACATGTGGTTATTAAGCGCTTGGTTTTCTCAAATGAGGAGCTCAACATTTAGTTTTCAGTAATTTAAATACAAAAGCTGATGCTTGGTTCAACTATTGGCATCTTCTAAAAAAGGTTGGCATTGACTTGGGTATGTGAATCTACTTTTTCTGCTGTAAATTTTGTGAAATCTAAATACACACCAGGTATTTCCAATAAAAATTTAGCATCCAAGTGAGGAAGTACAAAGTATAAAATACTCCTCAAAGGAGTTTGAGGATTTATACAAAAACTGTAAAATATTTCACTGATAATTTTTATATTGATAACATGTTGAATAATGTTTTGGTTATATTGGGTCAGATAAAGTTGTTGGGATTGATTTCACATTTTTCTTTTCCATTTTTTTAAAGTTCATTTTTGAGACAGGGAGAGAGAGAGAGAGAGAGAGAGAGAGAGAGAGAGAGAGAGGATCACAAGCAGGATGTACCCTGTCAGCATGGAGTCCAATGTGGGGCTCGAGCTCATGAACTGTGAGATCGTGACCTGGGCCAGATTCAAGAGTCGGATGCTTAACCAGGCGCCCCTCAATTTATTTTTAATATGTCTGCTAGGAAATCTAAAATCACGAACAGGGTTCACATTATATTTCCGTTGGACAGCCCTGCACTAGAGCATATAAACAGAGATGAGAAAATGGCCGGGCTAAGATTGGATAGAGGACAAACTGATAGCAACAGGATCAGGAGGTGGCTGGTGAGAGAGAAGGGAAATCAGAAGGGTGCGGTGTTCAGGGGTGATGTGAAGAGTGACCCCAGGAGGGCACATGTGGCCGGCCACTGAGGACACACAGCACCTGTCGGGTTACCTGGGAGGAGAACCTGGTATATATCTGAAATCCCAGTACTTGGCCTATAAAAAACATTCAGGAAAGGCTTGCTTCCTGAATTCTTGAATGACTTGATGAGGTGAGATGTAAGGGGCTGATTCACAGTTTCCACTTTGGAAAGACAACAGCAAGCATAAAAGTCCAAACGTTTACTTCCCCCATCTTTTCTGCACAAGACAGCTCTTTAAACTGTTCATCTCAGGGGCACTTGGGTGGCGCTCAGTTGATTAAGTGTCCGACTCATCATGTCAGCTCAGGTCACGATCTCACGGTTCGTGGGTTGGAGCCCCGTGTTGGGCTCCGCGCTGACAGGGTGGAGCCTGCTTGGGATTCTCCCCCTCCCTCTCTCTCTACCCCTCCCCGCTCATGCTCTCTAAATAAACAAATAAGCTGTTCAATTCAAAAAATCGTGTACATGGAAGAAAACCCTGTCATGATGTGTTGGGATGTTAACTAAATGAATTGTGGTGATCATTTCACTACAGATGTATCCTCATGAGACTGGACACCTTAAACCAACACAGCACTCTATGTCAACTACATCTTGATAAAACTAGAAAATGATTGCCAAAACCTTCTTCTGGGAAATAGCTCCGTGAAGGAATTTATGAGGATACTTTGAGCAAAAGGACGAGCTCAGTCAAGTTATGAACCCCTTGGAGCTCTAGTCCCCTTCTCTCTGATATTGGGGAGTAACGTCTGTAACGTGGAATGCTTGTGAAGAATGAATTATTTAATGATGGCAAAGTACCTATGGGGATGCCTAGGACAAAGCAAATGCTCAGCAGATGTAGCTTCTGCTATTGTCATTGTAAGTATTATCATTCTGGTGTCACGTTCAAGTTTGGTTCCCAGATGGAGGCATTAATTTTACTCTATAGGCTTAGCCTAAGAGTGAAAGCCATTTCACAATGCTTGTGAATGAGCACAGCAGCAGGGGGACAGAGGAAAAAAATAGGCAGAGATCGCAAATAAATTCGCAGCGGCCCGCGCTCACTTCGCCTAATGCAGGGCAGACATAAGTAATCGATCGCGGTGCTCTTTCCCACCGAGCCTCAGCGCATGCAGCCTCAGAATCTTTCCCAACGCTCTTTTCCAGGCAGCTCCCAGCCCAGGGATTCCGGGTGAGCCCTTGCAATGAAACCTACTCGGTAAAATAGGGTTAGCTCAAGTTATAATAGCACTTGGGGGGAAAAGTGAGCAGAAGTATATTATTATGTTTTTCAAAGATAAAACAATGGTGCAGGAGAAAAAAATGAGTTGATTAGTGCAATGAGCCAAGAGTGATCTGACGGGAGATTCAGATACTCTCGCAATGTCCTCTTTTCGAAAGCATCATTTTGTCACAGTAAAGGAAAATGTTGAAAGTAGTTTAGGAAAAAAGACAACTTAGCAAACCATGTGATGAACACAGAGTTTTCATTTACAGCACTGAATAATCAGGGAGGCATCGTGTCTTGCCTCTGAGTTCAAAGCCCTTCACCTCACTCCTCTAAACGGAAACACGAGTGCTGGGGGATATCTGAAGCATGACAAACATTTAGGAGGGCTGATTTAAAGCCCTGTAAAGAATTTCAATGGCTGATCCTGCAACAGATGGCTCCCAACAAGAATCATTTTAATATTAAATAGATAATTCAGGCCTCTGAAACATTCTGCCATTAAATCTGTAACTGAAAATATTTTTTAAAATCCATTCAAGAGAGACTGTAAATGTTTACAATAGCCGATAGATTTTTACAAGGACCTTCTTATGCATTTTGGAGCCTATGTCAAAATAAGGATGTCCTTTTGTTTTTTAAAGAGGGGATTTAGGATCAGATGGAAGGTTTGTAGGTTTTTTAGAAATGGTCTTATAGAGAAAGAAGGAGGGTGTGTGCGTTACTTAATTGATCTTCTCGTCTGCTTGTTCTCACTGAGTGCCTTCTGCACCCCCACCTGACCCACAGGCTAAGTGGTTTCTCCAGAGTCCATCAACCCCCTGTGGGTCCCCAAGGCTTCTTGCCCAGTGTGGACCCCAAGGGCAACCACTCTTGATGTCACTCTTTCTGGGTCTCTCGACCCTCTGGACCCTCTTGCTCTCCCACAATTCCTGCAACTCCAGCAAGGGACCCTGAAGGTCAAGGTTTATGAAGACTCAATGCTTCCCGAGGCCCTCATGTTGTTGCCGCTGAGATTTTTTAGTTCAATCATTAGACGCGACTTAGCCCAGCTGTATTTTTGTTGTTGCTATTTATCTGTCCTTGCTACCCAATACCTGCCACAGACTCTTAGCCCTGAGTGAGCTCTCACCCCACCATTTGCCCATCTGCTTTCTTCAAGGAGAAAAGGGAGAAGTGACCTGCCCGATCTCCCACTCCAAGGCGGTGACTGTCGCCAGGCGGTGACACCTAGTCCCCCGGCCCCTTCATCCCTTTCAGATGCTTCTTGCTCCTCTCTTCAGGGTACCAGGTAGCTGCATTAACCTCTATAAATTCGAGCTTCTCTTAGAGCAGAAGCCCCATACTTTAACAGGAGATCATTTTAGGAGGCATATGGACAAACTTTAAAAAAAAACCTTTAAATATTTGTATAGTTATCTTAATATAATTTTTAGAGAAAAAACATGAACTCATCAAAACCACAGTTACATGGATTCTTCATTGTGGAGGAGAAGGCTGAGGTAAAACAGAGTCCATTTAAAGTTCATTTTGAAGACCCAAGGTAAAGGGAGAAGACAAGAAATGAGGACATTAGATGCCAACTTAAGGCCGACTGTGTGGAATCAAAGGGGACTTGACGGGTCAAATAGAGAAAGATTAAGGCAATCGTCTGTGCTCCACATGCACAGGTAATCAGTAAATGTAAGATTTCCTCTCTCTCTCTCTCTCTCTCTCTCTCAATCCTTCTTTCTCTCAATTTCTCGCTGTCTCTGTCTCTTGCTTTCATGGGCCATGGACTCTGTCTTCTTCTCCGTCTAGACATGGTAGGACACAACGTTGCCAGATTCCACACTGTGGATGTGGGCAGCCTTCTCCTGCACCATGATAGCAACAGAATCACTTAGGAGTATTTTTTTAATGTTTTCTTATTTTTGAGAGAGAGAGAGAGAGACAGAGCATGAGAAGGGGAGGGGCAGAGAAAGAAGGAGACATAGAAACTGAAGCAGGCTCCGGGCTCTGAGCTATCAGCATTCAGCCCAATGTGGGGCTCGAACTCACGAACCGTGAGATCATGATCTGAGCCGAAGTCCGACATTTAACTGACTGAGCCATCCAAGGCGCCCCTGGCATCACTTAAGAGTTTATGAATCAACTGGCTTGGTCTTCCCTGTGATACTCTAGCCCTTCACAGAATGACAACTAGGATTGCGGTTTTGTTGTTGATGATAGCTTCCTTTTTGTTTTTGTTTTGTTTTTTAATTTTTTAAAGTTTATTTATTTATTTTGACAGAGAGAATGAGCGAGTATGAGTAGGGTAGGGGCTGAGAGAGGGAGAGAGAATCCCAAGCAGGCTCCACACTGTCAGCGCAGAGCCCCGTGCGGGGCTCAAACCCACAAACCATGAGATCATGAGCTGAGTGGAGACCAAGAGTGGGAGGCTTAACCGACTGAACCTCCCAGGTGCCCTGACTTCCTTTTTGTTTAATAACAGCAGGATACATCAATGCAGATGGGGAGTGGTCAGCCCCAAGGTATCTTCTGCTTCCCCTAAAGAAAGTCCTTAGTTCCTGTCCGTTAACATCTTAGGAGGCTCCCAAATCGATCCAGACAGCCTCTGGACATAAATGGTTCCTTCTGGAGAAGGTTAATAGTTCCATAGACCTGAATAGGAGAAGAGAGCTCACATAATAAAGCCTCCATAAAGTTTACTTGAACAAACACTTGACATAGTGCTTACTCTATGGCAAGATCTTTCCAGGCACTTCCCAAATATATGAACTCATTTATTTTACCCATAACTCCACAGCTAGGTATGTATCCCCATTTTGCAGATTGGGAAGCTGAGGCTCAGAAGAAATAAGTAGTGTATCCATGACCCCACACCCAGCGAATGGAAACTTGAACTAGAGTTCACATGTTCTTCACCAATATTTTAGATTAAAATCTGTTATTTAAAAAAAAAAAAGGCCCTCATATGCAGATCTATCTGAACCCTAATACAATGAGGTGGGAGAATAAAGAACAGTATCTTTATACCACGCACTCCTCAACAAAACACACGTGCGTGCGCACACACACACTCAATATGTATATGTGTTAGGCATTGGGGGGGTCCCTACCCTATTCATTACTTAGGAACAAAATTGTGGGGGTTTAGTGGTGTATCCCAGATAGCTCACCAGATGATAACAGTAAACAGATGGAGAAAGGGTACTGAATCTAGAAACCACTTGTGTGTGAAACACACTGAACATCTTTGACTCTGAGCAACCAGCCCTATATGGGGGGCAAATCAGCTTATTTTTTTTTTATTGAATTAATTTTTAAAATTTACATCCAAGTTAGTTAGCATTTAGTGCAACAATGATTTCAGGAGTAGATTCCTTAATGCTCCTTACCCATTTAGCCCATCCCCCCTCCCACAAATCCCTCCAGTAACTCTCTGTTCTCCATATTTAAGAGTCTCTTGTGTTTTGTCCCCCTCCCTGTTTTTATATTATTTTTGCTTCCCTTCCCTTATATTCATCTGTTCTGTGTCTTAAAGTCCTCATATGAGTGAAGTCATATGATATTTGTCTTTCTCTGACTAATTTCACTTAGCATAATACCCTCCGGTTCTATCCACACAGTTGCAAATGGCAAGATTTCATTCTTTTTGATTGCCGCGTACTACTCTATTGTATATATATATCACATCTTCTTTATCCATTCATCCATCAATGGACATTGGGCTCTTTCCATACTTTGGCTATTGTTGATAGTGCTGCTATCAACATTGGGGTGCACATGCCCCTTTGAAACAGCATACCTGTATCCCTTGGATAAATACCTAGTAGTGCAATTGCTGGGTCTAGGGTAGTTCTATTTGTAATTTTTTGAGGAACCTCCATGCTGTTTCCCAGAGTGGCACCAGTTTGCATTCCCACCAGCAGTGCAAAAGAGATCCTGGAAATCTGCTTATTTTATACCCCAAACAGCGTCACCAGCATACCTTGAGAGTAGCTGATGGCAAAAATATTCCATGGTGAGGTCGCAAAGTTTAACTCGTTGCACTGCTGAAGATAGGCTAGTTCCTCTATTTTGTCTATGGTTACCTGTGCCTCCTGAAGATCAGTATAAACTACCTTGTTAGTAGGCCTATGAATTAATCTGATCTAGTTTCAGTTTTGGCCAATCCAATAATTTAAACGGTGCTTTTGTAAGAAATAAGCCCATTGATCCCATCAAAGGAGAGACACCAGACTCACGCGCCAAGAAGTCAGGCTTTAATCAACGTTTGGCAAGACCAGGTGTGGACGGACAGGCACACGGGGCGGGGCGGGGGGGGGGGGGGGGGGGGGGGGGCAGTTATAGCAGGCAATTTATCTCCTAGCGTGAAGCCCCTCCCCTCGTTCCTCATTGGCTGAGGACTACAGAGGTTACAGCCTTACCCGGAAGTGGTCTCTGCCCACCAAAGGCCAAAAGGTAGTCTGACCGGAACATATGTACATTCCTTGAGGTGTCGCGGGGACTGCAGTTCTTTGGCGCATGCTCATTGGCAAAAAATAGGCCCCGGAAATGGAGAGGGGAAGAAGAACCAGGAAGTGAAGTGTCTAAGGGTTTGGGACTCCGTTGTGGGTAGGGGGTTCGTACATATTTCCAATAGGGTTTAAACCTATTGTTAACTAGCCAGCACAGTTTTATTTGGGATTTCTGAAAATGAGTCATCTCCTTTCTCACAACCTTGCAGTAAAATTTAGTCTCTCTAGGGGAAAAAAAAATGTCCTCAAAAAGCCTACCTTTCTTCCTGTTCCTTCTTCTAAAGTTACACCCACGTGTTTAGGGGCAAGGTGGCCGGTGTGCCTCTCTGGGGTGCGAGGTTGGTTAGGGAAGAGACATGCTGTTCCTTGGTGTGAACTGGCTGGGAGCCACTGGGGCTCTGGGAGTACGTCCTTTGCCCACACACGTGACCCTTGCATGACTATCTCAAATGCTATTAGGATCCCTTCTTTTGACTCAGGTGACGCTCTGTGGTGTTTCGGTACCTCCTCACTCGGATCCTGCAGCTCCAGAGCCCGCTGAGCCCCGAGCTGTGTCATCTGGCTTGTCCTTTGACTTGGCAGGTGACCTCCGGCACCTCACCCAGCCACAGGGGACCTCTTGGAATGCCCTCTGGCTTCAACTCCGTATCTGTCCCATGTATAGACTAAGGACAGCTTGGAAACGCTAACCGCGGGTGCTCCTCTCTCTTCCCCTGTTTGTCATGTTTCTGTGCTTGTGCCTCAGGTTCACCTTCAGACCTGTCATGGCTGATACAGTGCACTTCCCTCGCCTTTCAGCCTAAGCCTAGCGAGGACAAAACCAGGCATTCAGGTCTGGTCACAACACCCCCTCTCCCTGTCTCCTTTCCTTCCCTGTCTTCCTACTGTTTTCAGGGACCAGGTGGGTGGGTTTCTCAATGAATTTTGTGTCATATCATTTTTCTTTCTGACGGCAGATCAAACCTAAGGCTGGGTTTGGCCTTGATATGCTAAATGGGGCATGCGGGAATTGGGAAAAATTCTTTGTCAGGAAAACAACCTGGCTCACAGGGCATTGTGTTGTTGCACCATCCGATTTCTGATGTCAGGAGCTGAATATTACCTCCTCCTTCCCTTTGCATACTTTCTGCTTTAATTTCTAATCTCTTCTCAGACAGATGGATACCTGGGGGTAGATTAGGGTAAAGGTCTTATACTCAGAAAGGCAAAAGAGAAAACCACATGAATGTTCAAAATTATTTCTTAGGGAAAAACTGCATTCTTCATGACTCACTCTGCTTGGGGAGTATACGAGGACTGGGGTCTCTTGTTAAAATGTGGGTCTTTCTCCCTGGCAAAATGAGGCTGGCGTTGGGTCCATAGCTTCCACTTGTCTTCACTAGCTGACTCTTGTATATGCTTCCAGTGGGATCAAAATATAACACGGTCTGAATGCCACTGACTGTACCTATAGTTCACTTACAAAACTTGGTACCGATTGTATTGCTTGGGAATTATATTTGGTTATAAGAGAAATCCAAAATTGATGGCCTTAAATCAGATGTTTTATTTTTCTTAAAAAAATTTTGTTAATGTTTATTTATTTTTGAGAGAGCAAGGGAGAGAGAGCAGAAGAGGGGCCGAGAGAGAGGGAGACACAGAATCCAAAGCAGGCTCCAGACTCTCAGAGCCTGACATGGGGCTCAAACTCACGAACCATGAGAGCATGACCTGAGCCAAGGTCTGATGCCCAACCGACTGAGGCACCCAGGCACACCTTGATGTTTTATTTTTCTCAATTAAGGAAGGTACCCTCCTACCCTCTCCTGCTGTTAGACAGAAACATATGAATAATTCTGACCAATTGGCTGGATGCAGAATTGAAGTGTTTCATTTCCGGGCTGAATCATAGAAAAGTAGTCATGTCGCCTGAGGAGCCTGCATGTTCCAGGTCGTACAGCTCCAAGATGGCGCAGTCACTGCATCTGGGTCTCTGAGTGATACGTGGATCAGAGCTGCCCCAGAAACCTGCAGCGGCCATGAAGTGAAAAATTAACTTTTGTCGTGTTAGCCTCTGCTATTTGGCGACTAAAGTGTTACTGGAGCATTATCTAGCCTAACCTGTCCAGTATCAATGGCAAGGGCAAGGGACAAAAGGCACAGGTCAGCTTCCTCCTGCCCACTTGTAAGGAGATTTTATGATCTCATTCAATGTCATCCACTCGCAACTTATTAGCTAGAAGGATAAAGCCACCCCATCTACATGGAAGACTCAGAAATGCCATTTCGTGACATATGCTTCATTTAATAAAATCAGATTTTGTTAGGAAGGGAAAATAGAAGGATAGCTATCTGGCAGGTGACTGTCTACTACAGTCTGTCCCTCTTGTTACCCATCATTCAGATGGTGTGGAAACTTCCAGTGGTGTGGAAGTAAGACTTGTACCAGTTCACAGAAGCCGGTTGTTAAGTTTCAGGAATCTTGTGATTTCGGGATTAGATACAGTCATTGTTAAGAGTGAAATTATATAGACTTGCAATTAAATTAATTATACTGAAAACGAAGGTATTATGTACGCAAAATTCCTCACTTCCCAATTGTTTTTCTACATTTTACCATTATCTGTGCTCTTGAGGTATACATCTCTCTTATCTATGGGGTGGCGATGTTTTAAAATGGTATGAGATTGCACACGTTCCCAACTCTGCCCTCAGTAACGTCACCTCGTCATCTCAAAATCAGCCACAGTGGGAATATTTACACCATGGACATCAGCAAATACTATACAGGAGGGCTTGATTTATTGTTGTGTTGATGTTCTAGACTTAAGAATGATGAAGAGAATGTTACTCATACAAATTAAACCTAAAGTATCTTGTGATCACAGCCTTCGCATTGCAATTAGAGATTCTACTCAGCTCTGAATCATTAAAAAAAAATGGAAAAACAGTAGCGTAAAACATAGTAACAATTTCATTTTCCCCGTGAAATGAGAAGCTTAGATGTAGATAATAAGGGGCTAATAGGACTGCTTCAGCTCTGCCCCATGGTCCGCCGCATTCAACATTTTATCCATCATCCAGGAGTGAGAAGCAGAGGACAAAGGACTGATCTAGTCCCCTTGGAGGAGCTTTACTAAAAGCCCCTTGTTCAAAATAATAGTAGTAATAATAACAGATAGTAACAAATAATAATTTCTGGCAGAATGGATCAAGATCTCACCACAAACGGAAATCTGACAAAGCCACCCTCAGACACATTAAGTTCAAATTTTTCTTTCTTTTTTTTAAAATTTTTTTAATGTTTATTTATTTTTGAGACAGAGAGAGACAGAGCATGAATGGGGGAGGGTCAGAGAGAGAGGAAGACACAGCATCCGCAGCAGGCTCCAGGCTCCCAGTGGTCAGCACAGAGCCCGACGCGGGGCTTGAACTCAGGGACCGCGAGATCATGACCCGAGCCTAAGTCAGACGCCCAACCGACTGAGCCGCCCAGGCACCCCAAATGTTTCTACAACTATAATCATCTTCTTACACTAGCTGGAATAATTTCCAGAGAAGCTCTTGGATTCAGTCGTCAAGGGTAACACTAATGTTAAATTTGGACACTGGTAACCACAGTGGAACTTTTGTAAGAAGGATCATAAAAAACAAAACTATCTATTGATGATTGGATAAGAGATCTGCCTCAACTCTCCAGTCCTCTGGCAATATCTGCACTTTATAAATTCAAAAGGACTTCCCAGCTGGGATGCAGTAATTTCATTTTCTCTAAAATATCAGCGTAATCACATAAAAAGGAAAAAAGGCCCCAGGAGAAGTTCTCTTGCTATTAGCAGTAACATATATAAAGCTCTTCTCAGAAAAGGGCTGTTAATCACGTAGTTGGAAAGGGCCCTATGAAATCATTTATGCCATCTTGGACAGATAAACGAGCATCCTAACCTTAAAAATACATCTAAGGAAGAAGATTTAAACTCTTCCTTTGTTGGCTTAATTCTTATGGGCACTGCCTTTGAGCCATGTGAAAAAGAACTTGTGATTCTCATTCTCCAACAGGTATTTATTGAGCATTTACTGTGCCCATAACACTGGAGGAGAAACAAACAACTACGCAATACGGTTTTTGGCTGCAGCGAGATGAGAATCTACTTGTAGAGATAAAAACACGGAGGTGCAAGAATTTGCCATGGTGTGCAATGGCTTTAAAAGGATTTCTGGAGGAGGGGGACTCTGTGGGGCTTTGATAATAGAGAATGTTCCCCTATACCTGTTTTTTTTATCCAGTTCCCCCTGTTCTTCATTCCTGACGCCTCTTTCCCTTCTGCCTCCACTCTCTCCCCTCTGTTGCCTCGGTTCAAGCTTGCATCATTTTCCACCTACGCTATTATAACAGACTTTGAATTTGCCCCCGTTTTGCCAGTCTTAGCCACCAAGGCTGGGTCTTTAGGCCTCCAGTGGTCTTTAGCAATTCCCACTCGGCACTGTGAGGGAATGAGCTTCAAAATACAGATCTGGGCCAGGACAGGGAGGGGTGCGGAGGGGTGGGCACCTGGGTGGCTCAGTCGCTTAAGCTTCTGACTTCAGCTCAAGTCATGATCTCATAGTTTGTGGGTTCGAGCCTCGCGCCGGGCTCTGTGCTGACAGCTCAGAGCCTGGGGCCTGCTTCTGATTCTGTGTCTCCCTCTCTCTCTCCCCCTCCCCCCCCAAAATAAACATTAAAAAATAATAACTAAAAAAGTAAAATTACTGACAAGCTGAATAGTAGGTATATTAAAACTCATATTATTTTAAGTTTAAATAGTTTAACTACACTCACAACAGAATCTACACAAACTTGCCATTTCAACAATTTTTTCAAAATCTATTTCCTGCCTCCGTGCCTTTGCACCTATTACTGTTTCCGTGTAGAACGCCTTTGTCCAAATGGATACCAGGTAAAATGGTTATAGATTTTCCAGAAACCCACTTTCTCTGAACCACCTGCTCTTACTGCCTATCCTCAGGCAGAATTGACCACTCTTCCTTTGTGGTTTTCGCTGCAGCCAGTGCATACCTCATCAACCTGTAACATCTCCGTTGTATGCATTTCACTTTTTGTCTTCCGCTGGAATAGAGCAAGGATTGCTCTTATCCATCATTGGAATCTCAGTGTCTACTACAACGTCTGGGACTCTGTAGGTACTTAATAATATTTGTTGGGGCACCCGAGTGCCCCGCCTGGTTAAGCATCCGACTTCAGCTCAGGTCATGATCTCATGGTTCATGAGTTTCAAGCCCCGCGTCAGGCTCTGTGCTGACAGCTCGGAGCCTGGAGCCTGCTTCGGATTCTGCGTCTCCCTCTCTCTCCGTCCCTTCCCCGCTCACACTCTGTCTCTCTCTCAAAAATAAACATTAGAAAAATTTTTTAAAATAATGTTTGCTGAATGACTGAGTTAATGAACAAATAACAGCAAAAATGTGCTAAGCGTAGTCAAAGTCAGTAGAAAAGCTTCGTTGGAAAGTTACAAGATATTTTAGAGAAAGCCGAACATTTATGTTTAAATAGCAAAAATGCACAGCACCTTACTACAAACCATCCAAGCCATTCAATTTAATTGATCAATTAGTTTGTGTAATTGAAGTGTACTCGATGATTGGGCTGAGTGTCATCTGAGCAAGCCTACCTTGTTGGCCCTCTGTGGTTGGAGGGAAGAACTTCGGGCGGGGAGAGCAAATAAAGTGTCTTGTAACTGTTGTGATGCGACAGACCTTTAAGAGGTGGGGGGAAAAGAAAAGGAAAGTGGAGCCTGGATGGAAAAGTTATAAAGAAGTACTTCCCTTGCGTCTGACAACTAGAATGTGGAGGCCATGTGAGGAATGCATATCCCGGTGCAGCTTCTCTGAAACTTGGCAGAACTAAAGTTTCAGACATCGCTCAAGCCCAAGGTCCTTGTCAGCATCCAGGCCCATTATAGCCATCAAGCACGAAGGTGCCGAGCCCAGGTCTGTGAGTTTTCCGAGGGCCTATAAAAATGTTTGAGACATACATTACCCTCCCCAACAAAAAAAAAAAAAAAAAAAAAAAAAAAAAAAAAAAAAAAAAAAAAAAATCACTCCGAAACAAGAAAAGATTATGGCATATAAAATTAGCAAATGTTTACTTAAAGCTCTATAACAATGTTTGAAATATAAACAGTATTTTATCTGTTCCCCAATATGCAAGGATGATTACAGTAGTGAAATGAACGAGTGTTTCATTAAATAGCTCGAAATTGTGGCTTTAGGTCAACCAGTTGAAGGCAACTCAACCCAGTTCTTATATATATACACACACATACATATATATGAGCAACGAAAACAACTTCATCTACGTACTCAGTTATAGTTCACTTCATGCTGACCATTATCCCTGCACCTCACAGGGGAATTCTGAAGGGTGAATCCAGGTCTAGAGGATGTGGTTGTAAAATTGCAGTGGTTTCTAAGCATCTGAGCCTGAACTGAACCTTAAATGAGAGCTTGTCGTGAAACACTACATTCTCTACTTAATCTATCTTTTCAGTTAACATGGTGTTCGTTTTTTTAAAAAAAGGAATTTTAAAGAACATATTTCTTATTTTTAGAGTTTATTTATTTATTTTGAGTTAGAACACGAGCAGGGGAAGGGCAGAGAGAGCGAGGGAGAGAGAAAGAGAGAATCCCAAGGAGGCTCTCTGCTGTCAGTGTGGAGTCGGACACGGGGCTCAGACTCATGAACTGTTGAGATCGTGACCTGAGCTGAAATCAAGAGTTGGACACTCAACAGACTGAGCCGTGCAGGCGCCCCTAAAAAAATCATATTTCAATTAAAAAAGGCTATTGATGGTATATGTCACATAGTAGTCAATGTTTCTCCGTAGCTGGGGTTATCAGTATAAGAGAATGACCTGATTATGTCTACAAACGCTTATGAAATGTACTTTGCTTTTACCCCAGTGTGAAAGGGGAAATTCTTCTGGATACAAGGCTTGCTAGCACACCTAGGTCGAAGTTAGTCACTGAATAATAGAAAGGTCTGTGGGATCAACTAAGAACATCAGTTCTAGCAACTATCTTGCAAGTACCATTCCACTATGGGTCGTTCTTTCAACTCTCCGTAAACTGCGACATTTGTGCCCTCTGTAAAATCCTGTTCTTAGGGACTCCATGGATCACCATGGAGTGAGTGAATTTGCCGAGCATTGGTTTTGTCCAAGCATGGTCGATTTCTCACAATGGCAGTAGAGGGCACAGGTGGTAGGGTACCAGTGTGAGCCACAGGGTCTCACTGGTGAGCGGGCTGGGTCGTACTGGCAGTTACCTTAGCAGGTGCAATTGTTGCCTGGAGAAGGCCGAAGGGTGATTTCCATTATAATTCTATTGCTGTGGACCAATGTCTGCAGAGACCAGAGGCGCGTCTGGAAATGACTACTCACCTGCCATTTTCCAGATGAGTAAATTGTCTTTCAGTAACTTTATCTGGCCAGTGAGGAAAATGGAAGTTTAATTCGTACAAGAGAGAGAACGTGGTCTTTACCGTTACCCTGCCGTATGGTAGATTCAAGGGGGTTCAACTCTGGAAAGAACACGATTTGGAATCTGAACCATTCAATTCTGGTTTTTCTCTGCTTCCTCCATTGAACCAAGTTATACCCAGACAGGAAATCACTGGGAATACTAATTTGCTTGGTCTATTGGATGCTGCCCCACAGAAAGCTTACATTTCCCTAAAATTCCTACCAATGGTTGTTTGCAAGAGATTATCCACATCCATAAACCCCTGAATTCTGCTAAATATAAGCTTTTTCCCCCCTCTCCCTCTTTCAGAGCAAATAATCAGGGTCACACGTTTCTTGGGTGCTCAAGTTTTCATGAGATGTTGTATTTCACATTTCTGGCCACAGGAGTTTTTTCCCACCCAGGTCTCAATGTATCCTTGGCTATTTCTCCTGTTACTTAATTCAAATTCTGAAAAGGCCAGATAGAACTGCTAATGTTCACAATTCAACAAAAACATCTGTTATAGGCAGTTGCTGACTGACTAGTAATATTCATCTTCTCTGCCAGATCTAAATTGGACCTGAGAGAATTTCCACATTTGCTGGTAAACTGTTAAAGGCTCCATACTGGAACATTTTCCTGAGAGAAGAAATAGCTCGCATATCTCTCCTTAACACCTATGAAGAAAATTGCCCCCAGATGGTAAACCGTGACTTCTGGTGGGAGGGAAAGGGTAGAATCTCTCTTGCTTTGTCTACGAAGCACACTCCTGTTCCCACCACCAGCTCTAGCAACTGGGTACACCCGTCTCCACGTCGTCTGCCTCCTCTCACTGCGATGGGTGAACCGAATTCATGCGCGTGTGACGTCAGCCACTCCAATTGCACACAGAATCCATCCTTGTCCTCCTGTTTCCAGAAGCTGCTTCCGCTACTCCTCCTTTCCCTTGCATCGCCAAACGTTTCCTCTCGCTTAGATCCCTCACATTAGCATACACAGATGCTATGAGATCTCCCATAAAACAAAACCAAGCAAAACCAAAAAACCTGGGGTGCCTGGGTGGCTCCCTCAGTTGAGCATCCGACTTCGGCTCAGGTCATGATCACGTGGTTCGTGAGTTCCAGCCCCATGTTGGGCTCTGTGCTGACAGCTCAGAGCCTGGAGCCTGGAGCCTGCTTCAGATTCTGTGTCTCCCTCTCTCTCTTCCCCTCCCCTGCTCATGCTCTCTCTCTCTCTTTCTCAAAAATAAATAAACATTAAAAAAAAAAAAAACCCAGCCACCCTTTTCCTTGATTTCGTATCCCTCTAGCCATGTCCCATTTTTCCGCTGTCTTCTTTATTGTAAAATTTCTCGAAAGGGTTGCCTGGGGTTCCTGTTTTCATTTCTTCACCCTTGGTCTCTCCAGAGCCCACACCAATCAGACTGCCGTCACTACTACTCCACTGAAACCAGTCTCATGGAGGTCACAGTGGCCACGATGACCATATGTTCTTGTTTGCCCAGGACAGTCCCAGTTTGCACATGTTGTGTTGGCAGAATTATTAATAGCTCACAAAAAACCCCACGGTTTGGACTATAAATTACATGGGCTATAAATCATCCTACCAATGACCTCCATCTTGCAAACTTTCCCGGTCACTTCTTGGTACCATATTTCTCAACAACCCAGAAGTGCTTCTCATTGACCTCTAAACATTGGCACAATGCCAGGCTCTCACATCACCTATCTTCTCTCCTCTTGTCACTTCTTGCCCCATAATTCTCTCCATAAGTCATTTTGTCCAGCCCCACGGCTTGGAACACTATCTATATTTTGGTGGTTCCCACATCTCTACCTCTGTTTTGGATAGTCTTCCCTGAACTCTAAACTCACCTTTACTGGCTCTGTGGTAGTTCTAGCTGTGTGTCTAATAGGCAGCCCAAATTTAAAACGGCACAAACAGAACTCTTAATTTCCTTCCATCCTTTACCTGTTCTTCCCTCAAAAGGCTCTTGGAGTCACATCACCATTCTCCACCTGTAGTTCCCTCCACCCGGGAAGCTCTTCCTCTGTGCTTCTTCGTGGCTTTACTCCCTCACTTCATCGAGTCTGACACCCCAACTCAGGCAGCACCCCATCACCTCTATCCCCTCACACTGCTTCATTTTTCTTTCTGGAACTTACCACTACACAGAATTGTAGTGCCTTTGTGTATGCTTATGTCCTATCCCCTCCATCGTACTATGAGTTCAGAAAACAGGACAAAGATCTTGTGTGTCTTGCCCATCCCTAAATCCATGGTATCTCATTTAGTACCACCATGTAGGAGATACTCAGTAAATATGTGCTGAAGAAATGCATGAAACACAGTTTTCAACTGAGTCGAATTCAGAATTCCGAACATTCCTCATTTCATCAACTGTTTGTCTCTGTACCTGTTGAATATTGGTTTTGTTACCTGCATTTTTAAAGATCTGTCTAGGGGTGCCTGGGTGGCTCAGTCGGCTGAGCATCCACCTCTTGATTTTGGCTCAGGCCATGATCTCATGGTTGAGGGGTCAAGCCCTGCATTGGGCTCTGTGCTGACAGCATGGAACCTGGTTGGGATCTCATCTCTCTCTCTCTTTCTCTCTTTCAAAATAAATAAATAAACATTAAAAAAAAAAAAAAAAGATCTGTCTGGTTGAGGGATACTCCTGTGGCCTGTAAACTCCCAAAAGGCAGTCATTGAGGAGCTAATTGATATAATTTAGCCTTCAAAGAGCTGCACATCAGAGTGCCTAAATTTCTTGTGTTCCTTTTAGACATGCAGACATATCCATGTTGAACTATAAAGTAACTTGGATTTTCCAACTGTAAGTAGCCCTAGTAACAAGCCCTCTTCCTTGTTAGTTTCTTATTCAATCTCCAGATACATTTTTTAAGTGTTTTGATTTATTTTCAAGAGAGAAAGAGAGTTGGGGAGGGGCAGAGAAGGGGTGGGGAACAGAGGATCTGTTCAGGCAGGGAGCCTGATGTAGGGTTCGAACCCACGAACCATGAAATCATGACCGGAACCTAATTCGGACGCTTAACCAACTGAGCCACCCAGGCACCCCTCTCCAGGTATATTTGAATTTGACTTCACATCTGACTCCAAGCCTACCTTTGAGGGAAGGTTGGGGTGAACGAGAGCTCAAGAAATACATAGATAATTCTCCCAATTCCCAAGAGAAATGAAAACATATTCAAACTGTCAGAAGAAAGATAGAAAAGTCAGAAGTATATAATAAGTCAGTTATTTATGTAAAATGAGAAAAAAATGGAAATTACAGTCTTTTACCAGTAGCAGCATCTATCATAACTACATCTAAGCCATCAGTGCCTCTTTTGCTTCTTCAGTGTTTGTCACCTGACTCTGTCCCCCGCGACTGTAGGTGCTCAGTTCCTCCCTTGTGAACTTTAATTCTCCAGTGCATATCGGTCTTTTTGTTGTTTACATCAGCACGTTCTCATTGGAAAAGCCCCAGCCCCACCAAGGGCCAGGTAGCTGACATTTCAGCTGGGACAAATGAAGCCCTTTGTTGATGGTGGGGAGGGATGTGGGCACAGGTGGAGTTTTAAAGTGCCTTATACTGTGGTAAATACTGCAAGCCAAGAGCTGTCTAAATTGCAGCATAAATAAGGTTTGTGATGACAAAATGTTTTGGCATAAAGATATCAATTCAACTGAAGAAGTCAGAGGTATCAGAACTCCCCATGACCTGGATGAAATATCCCTCAAGACTGCCAACACTGGCTCTGATTCTACGTTCCTTGAAAGAACTTCTATTCATTTGACTTCCCGGGTTATTCTGATACCAGAAGAAAAGTGTCTTCATTGGGTACTCCCCCAGAGTAAGTTAATAACCTACCATTTGATCTTAGCCTTTCAAATATTAATGTCTTGTAATTCAGTAATTTTGTTTTATTTCCTATGGAAATAGCAATATAACCAAAAAAAAAAAAAAACAACTTTGTATAAATACGTTTATGATACCATTATTTACAGTGGTGAAAATTTTGGAGTTACAAGTATTATATGTTTAAGACTGGTCTGGTTGAAAAAAAATGGACTGCTAAATGGTGTAGCCACTGTGGAAAACAGTATGGAGGTTCCTCAAAAAAGAAAAAAATAGAACGAGACTACAATCTAGTTAATTGCACTCCTGGGTATTTAGCCCCCAAATACAAAAAAAAAACCCACTAGTTCAAAGGGATACATGCACCCCGATGTTTATTGCAGCATTATTTATCACAGCCAAGATATGGAAGCAAGCCGTGTCCGTCCATAGATGAATAGATAAAGAACGTGAAGTATATACACACCGTGGAATATTACTCAGCCATAAAAAGAATGAAATCTTGCCGTTCGTAACAATATGAATGGATCTAGAGAGTACAGTGCTAAGCAAAATGTCAGTCAAAGAAAGACAAAAACCATATGACCTCACTCCTACATAGAATTTAAGAAAGAAAACAAGCAAAGGAACAAAAAAGAGAGAGAGAGAGAGAGAGAGAGAGAGAAAGGGTCAAACCAAGAAACAGACTCTTAACTACAGAGAAGAAACTGATGGTTACCAGAGGGTAGGTGGGGTGGGGGTGGGGATTGGGTTAAATAGGTGATGGGGATCATGATGAAAAATAAAATAATAAAAAAAAAAAAAAGAAAAAAAAGGAGAGGGGTCGGATAAAATACTTAATGATAAATTCGTGTGTATGCCATCATTAAAAAACATTTTAATGTCTACTTGATGGTATTTGGAAGGACTCACAATCTGAAAAAGTTCGTTATAAAGCCCTACTTAGTATGATCCATTGTGTGTATGAGTGTGAGAGGTAAAACACCGCAAAGGAAGATGCCCAAATGCTAATGGTTGCATCAAATGAT
The DNA here is from genome assembly GCF_014898765.1 of Herpailurus yagouaroundi. Lineage (NCBI taxonomy): Eukaryota > Metazoa > Chordata > Mammalia > Carnivora > Felidae > Herpailurus > Herpailurus yagouaroundi. The sequence continues at coordinate 15,401,447 of NW_024412430.1, read as the reverse complement.
AATTTAAAAGATGGCTTTTAATCTACTTTATATGCTTTTTTTCATTTTATATGGTTTTTGTAATTTCTAAATTCTGCATGAGTATGTAATACTTTTTAAATCAGAAAACTCTACATAAATTTACATCTGTTTATGTGGTATTTTGGTCACACATGATTTTTTTTTCCCCCCCTGAGATGTATATCCACATTTTTTCTACACATCTTTCCCGAAAGAACAAGCTTATTCCGCAGAGGTCACTGAGGTCTCAATCAGTTATATGAATCATTAACAATGGGGCCCCTAAAAATATGCAATTTAAACAGTGCAATGCAACAAAAGATATAAGTGCCACGGAGCGGGAAATGGTAGGAATTTTCATCCTTAAATGTGATCACAGCAGTGAAATGATACAAGGGAGATTCTTATTCAAAATCCACATGCCCAGGTGCCTGTTACCCATCAGGTGCTGGAGGAGTTAATTTCCAGAAAAATGAGTAAGTCATACAAACTGTGACATATCTGTTCTCCTACCTCCCCATCTCTGAAAATATCCCGAATGTGCTCTAACCATGTAAAAATGGCAAACCCCCATCCAGATAAAGGATCAAGGGAACAAATGGGAGACGAAACAGCGGACGAGATAACAGACAGGATAATTACAGAGCTTTAAAAGCCTGGGATTTATTTTTAAGATGTAAGAGCTCTATTTAGAAAAGCCCATAGCTAACTTTATGTGAATCCTGAATGAATTGTTCTGAAACATGTGAAGAGTAATGAAATGAAGGCAAGGAAAGTCGGCTTTGTTTTCCGCACAGCGTCTACCCTGGCTAGCCCCAGACCCGAGGTGGCCCAGCGACATTCTGTCCTTTGCGCACAGAGTTAATGCGGCTGACCTCCCCGGTGGTAGATCAGGGCCTGGGGTTTGGTGGGACCAGCTCTTTCTCTGTCTTACTCTCTGATTTTCCATCGTGGCCCACACAATAAAAACGCTGTCTTTGCAGAAGAAGTAGGAAGCTTCTTTCTGCCTCCCTCTCACTACTTCCCGAGAGAGCAAAAGTAACTTATGTCAGTCGTGAGGGGGAGAATAGACTGACACTTTTATTTCTGAGCTGGCCTGTTCTCAGGAAGGATTTGCTCCTCTCTCTGGAATCACTCGTTGGCCACATGCAGTGCTCTATCCATGGCCATGCTCTGGCTCGCAGCTGGGAGTCCTTCAGTCGTCTGTTTGCACTAGGAGGTTCGATGGGCAACCCATGGTCTAGATAGAAGGTCTACCAAATATTAAAAGATGATCTTTTGATCTGTATCTGACTCCATTGTGGTTCCAAATTCTGAGGGGTGGCGGGGCGGGGGGGGGGGGAAGGGGTTGATGGCTGCTTCAAAGAACCCCAAAAAGCTGCATTTCCTTGAGTGATCTTACATGTATGCTTACCTGTCCACATGATGTCGGGACGGATCTCTCGTATAAGCAACAACACGAGGCTAAATATTGCCAATATTGTCAATCAGGAGAAAGGCTGAGATTTAGGCCGCAGAACATACCCTAATTCGTACATTCCGACTGATGAAATCTACAGGTAGGATTTATGTGACAGTAGAGCCCTAGGAAACCAAGTCTCAGCGTTCTTAGGAAGAATGGATTGATTGTCAATGACTTTTGGCTTAGAGGAAGCATTGTGACTTTTGGGATAAGAGAATAAATTAGGAATTTATTTTGGAACATCAATTATAAGGCATTTTAATCTGGTTCAATTCAGGATCCAAATCTATGGGTGTGGCAAGATCAGGCTCAAAATGTAATACATCCCTTCCAGGCAGAAAACTATTTGAGAGCCGCCGTCTTTGGGAAGATGTCTTTCCTTTAAAAAAAAAAAAATAATAATTAACATTTATTTATATTTGAGAGTGAGAGAGTGTGTGAGCGGGGGAGGGGCAGAGAGAGAGGGAGACCCAGAATCCGAAGCAGGCTCCAGGCTCTGAGCTGTCAGCACAGAGCACGACTCGGGCCTCGAACTCCAGAGCGGTGAGATCATGACCTGAGCCAGTCGGACGCTTAACGGACTGAGCCACCCAGGCGCCCTGCGGAGATGTATTTCCTTAAGCGTAGGTGACATCACCTACCTTTGAAACTAAACAGAGTATGTTATATCCGTCCTGGTCCTCCAAGAAGCAGATGCCAAGCCAGGATTAAAATAGGCAAAGGTTTCCTCAGGGGAACTGTCTGTGTGAGAGAAAACGGGGAAGGAGCTGGAAAAGTTCTGTGTCTTCAGGCCCGGTGCTAGTCTGACTCTGAGTGGAGGAGAGAAAAAGGACTGAAGCATCCCCCTCAGCGAGGGTGTCAGGAGTCCTGGAAAAAGCTGTGAAAAGACCCCCGGGTCTCCCAGGCATGGGCCTCACCCAGTTCCCTGCCCCCCTGAGCTCCTGGCTAAGAGCAGCCTGGGAAGTGTGGCCTCAGCACCAAGCCCAGATGTGGTGGGGGGGGGGGGGGTTCCAGAGGGTACCAGCTGGAGGGCCCTTGTGGGTTCGCTCCCCACAGTCGGGGGTCCGTGTGGCCCGTTCCCATGGCCACCAGACGCAGGGTTTGGCAACCGAGAGGAACAAGACGAGATTGTTCGCGAAGCCGTATTCTCACCGTAAGCTGCTAAGAGGGTCCCACCGGCAGTATGGTGGGTTCACTTACCTGTAGGGAAGAACCGATGAAGAAATTCTCTGTTTTTAGTACATCATGCACACGACTGAAACATTCAGAGGAAAACCATCGAGCCAACGAGCAAGACAAGCTCGAGGGGGTATTCAGAATTTGGCAAGAACCATTCGCTCATGAGCCGCCCCCCCCCCCCCCCAGGGTAAGGTACTGCGTGCCTCGTCCCACACTGTTCTTCCATCAAGGAACGTGTTTACTCTGAACTCCGAGGTCCCTGTTACCTGCTAAATGTCTGAATTCCCAACGTGTGGTGTGCGTGTTAGTGTGTGTGAGAGAGAGAAAGAGAGACGCATGGTCTTGAGCTGAGGAGAGAAGCAGAGAGCAAAGCTGAGGTCCCTGGAGCCCAAACACATGTCAGTAATCAGTCAGTAACGAGCTGGCACATGTGGAGGTACATTTTAACATATGTTTTTGGTTTAAAAAACCTTGTTCTGACTGCCAAAGGAAGAGACGATCTTGCATTTTTCTTTTAACCATCCTGAATTTATAATAGGGTGGTCTTACGAAGCAAAACACAATAAAATGCATTTATCGGAAACACATTTACGCTTGTACCAGAGGAATAGGGTCATAATAATTTATCTAAAAGTTTTATGGTAGGTTATGCCGGGCATTTATTTTCCCAAGCTTTTGCATATTTCACATAGGCCTGTGTAATGTAATTTTTACAACGGGTTCCTCAGATGAGTCATGTTTACTGTCCCCGAGACCTTTTGTCTTCTGAGTACGCGGGGTTTTTTGCAAAACTTAATTGTGCAGTTTAATAACAAAATAGACCAGGGCTTAAGTCAACTAGAATACGTTTCCTCAAGTAAATGATGGAAGAGTGAACATTTAGGTTCAAACACATACAGGTTTCACGAGAGATAATAACGAAAACATTTTAAATAATCTGCCCAGGGAAGATGTACAATTGGGTTCATGAGCTTCAAAGCAAAAATTATTGTTCTGGTAGAGAAAATACCTGGCCACTTATTCCCTACTTCACTAGTAGAGTAAACAATGAAAGTTCTTTCTAGCAAATAAACCAATTTTCTCTTCTCTTCTCCCCCGTACCAGTTCCCAAGAATTCCTTCTTGAATGTATGCACGGGGAGTTTCTTAAGTTGATCTTTACGAAGCCTGTTGCTTCCAGCTCTGTGTCTAACCCGGACAAATTTTGTGATCATGAAAGTGACGATCAAGATGAGACAGATCCCCACTATGATAAGGAAGGGGATTCGATAGTATTCCAGAGGAAGACTAGATTCTGGAACTAAGACAATGTGGCCGCCTTTTTCATATGTGAATTCCTCTTTCAGGGAATTAGCTGATGATTCCCCAATAAAGACAGATGGAATGTCAATTCCACCACCAAGACAAAGATAGAGCGTAGGGTTGACTTTCAAAACTCTTGACATTCATGCAGCAGCTGCCTCTGAGCAGTGCTCCAGCCTTATGCTCTTGACTTCAGTCGATGGGAGTTTTGGAAAAGTGGCTATGTGACTGATATGTGTTGCTTCATACGGCAGGGAAATTCTTGAGGCCACTGTCCATTACATTCAATGATCCCTTCCTCCGGGGGAATCTCCTACTTGTCTTAATTCTGGGAAAGATTGTGTTTCTCCGGTGCACCTCATAAGTGGCACTGTAAATATTGATTCTTTTTTTTTTTTTAAGTTTATTTATGTTGAAAGAAAGAGAGTGGGGAAGGGGCAGCAAGAGAGGGAGAGAGAATCTCAAGCAGGCTCTACACCGTCAGAGCAAGCCCACAATGGGGCTTGATCTCACGAACGCTTGACTGGAGGCTTAACTGCCTGAGCCACCCAGGCCCCCCTGTGAATCTTGATTCTTATCAAGCTGTCCTCCTTGCGTTAGCTACTAAGAAGCTCAGAGGCAGATTCCCAGTTGGTCTTTAAGCATCATGCAGACCTCACAGTGTACCTTACTTTCGGTTTTTTATTGAGGCATAACCGACATATAACATTGTATTAGTTTCAGGTGTACAACATAATGATTTTAAATTACCTTTACTTTCTTGTTGTTTGGTTGTATTGGTGTCTTGTTTTGTTTTTGTTTTTCTGTTTTTTGTATTTTTGTTTTGTTTTGTTTTGTTTTTTGTATCCTACCGCAATTAGCTTTTGGGTGGAAATGTGGTGTAAGTAAAAAAAAAAAAAAATACATAAACTTCCTGGAGTTCTACAACGAACCTAAAATCTGATTCAATTCATTCCAGATCCGCAGGAATCTTTCTTTACTTTTTCTGATGATCTCTAGGGCGGCAAACGGAATGTAGCTCATTCCCTACAAGGAGGCAGCATCCTGTCGGAGAAGACATTTCTGGTTTATGGAAATGTTAGCTGCTCCTGACAATAGACATTTTTGCATTCTGGGAGGGCATGCTTCTCTGTGCGTGTGCGTGCATATGTGTGTGCGTGCGTGTGTGTGTGTGTGTGTGTGTGTGGCAGTAGCAGAGATGGTTTCCAGATCCATCAGGAGATAAACAAAGAAAATGGGAACATTGTCACCTGGTTGTCTCTCTCTCCATCTTTATTGGTCCTTCCAGAGCTGACTCACACTGACAAGTTCAATTCTGTGTAAAAGCACATCTCTCACCCTTGCATGGCCGCTCAGTCGGGTACCTGAACTCTGTCTTTTGTGTGGCACATGCTTTTACTTCTGAACTGTAACCCTCTTCTTCGTTGCCCTTCCCAGTTTGGCTTTGCTTCCTGTTTTCTGCTGTTCTCACCAGCCTTCACCAACTGAGCAAAGAAACGTCTGATGCCCTTGTTCCATGGCTTTTTTTTTTTTTTTTTTTTTTTGGAGAGACCATTACAAATTTACGGAGATAAAAATAACAATATGAGTGATGTATTGTGCAAATCTTTTAAAAAGCCTACAAAAACAGCAGAAAGAAATCAATTAGAACTGCCATGGCAACGACCAACAATTTTTATATGCAAGAATGAAATAAAACAAGAGAAGTAACAACACAGAAAAAGCATAAAGTGAATGAAGTACCACAAAGTGTTTATGAAGTAAGTACTATAGAGTGAAGCCTCAGGAAAATAGATTTCATTAAAGTAAATGAAATAGAGTTTAACTCTTCATTACTCGTGAGTGGGGTGTGTATATAGTCAAATAAACTATGATTGATGGGCCCTTGATGTAATTTTTCAGTGAAAAGCGTTTTTGGAAAACAAGTTTAGACAGATTGGGAAAGTGCATTAAAATGTATAAAATGCAATTTTAAATAATATTTTTTTTTCCCCTAGGGGAAGATTTCTTTACTGCTAAGAGTATTTAAAGCCCACACATTACATTTGATGGTTTGAGGTAAATTAGAAAAGTGGTACTTGAACTGATAGAAGTCAGGAAAGAACCCAGATTTCTAGGACATATGTGATCTGGGTTTCTGTCCTCACCCTCTGGAGTTAGGATGGCAAGTCCTAGTTCCTGAGTCAGTGGTTCCCAGCCCCACCCGCACATAACCATCACCTGGGTCATATTACCAGGTCTGAAACCCATTCTGTTAAATTAGAACAGGTGAGAGTGGGGGCGCCTGGGTGGCTCAGTCACTTAAGCACCCGACTCTTGATTTTGGCTCAGGTCACGATCTCACGGTTCGTGGGATCAAGGCCCAAGTCTTCCTCTGTGCTGACGTGTGGAGCCTGCTTGGAATTCTCTCCCTCCCTGTCTCTCTCTGCCCCTCCCCTGCTTGCAAGCTCTCTCTGTCTCTTGCTCTCAAAATAAATAAATAAACATTAAAAAAACACTTGAGGGTGTAGCCGGGGCGATTGCACTTTTTTATGCTTCCACGTGCAAGCCAGTATTGAGAACGAGGGTCGGTTCCATTCAATCCTCAGCTAGCTGGTGCTCCTTCTCCCAGCATGCATTACGGGGACATTCAGTACGTCCTTGTTGGAGTTCCTGTGTGTGGATAGGCAGAACAGTGCCCCTTCCCCACAGAGGCCTGACTTCTAATCCCTGGAGCCCGTGAACGTGTTAGGTTAACGGCCCAGGGGAATTAAGGTTGCCAATAGAATGAAGAGAGCTCATCAGCTGACTTCAAGATGAGGAAACTCCCTGGGTGAGCCCAGTAGAATCGCAGAGGCCCTTACACGGGGAAAAGGGAGGCAGAACCAAGAAAGCCAAAGAGACGCCAGTGCCAGGAGGACTCAGTGTGAGGCGCTAGAGCCAACGAGTTCCCAGCCAAGGGACACGGGCAGGTTCTAGATGCTGGGACATACGAGGAAATGGATTCTGCCCTGGAATATCCAGAAAGGAGGGAGCTCTGAAACACCTTGATTTTAGCCCACTGAGACACCCCCTTTGGACTCCAAACCCCCAGAACGGTAAGGCCATCAATTCGTGTTGTTTTAAGCTGCTGGATCTGTGGTAATTGGTTATGGCAGCGATAGAAAGCTGATGCATCCCGTTTCCATAAATTGTAACATAATGATAACGATAATAATCCTCAGCCTTACATAGACCACCAGAAGTCAGTACGACTTCTACACCTGAGTTGAGTCTCGCTCTTCCGCCCTGTTGCTGTGGTGAATTTGCCCTTCACACTCCCACATGAGATCGCGGTTCCCTCTGAGATGCTGCCTGACTGTCCTGTCCAGCTCTTTCCAGAAATACAGCTCTTTCCATTTTGGTCTTGGCCAAAAGTTCCCTACGGTCATCCCCCCACCCCCAGACCCCCGGTTGCTTTATTCATAAGCAGCTTTTCCACTGATAACTTTGCCTTTCAGGAATCTATACCCTCAGGGTTTAGATAAGTGTCCCTTTTCTAACCTGAAAACATCCTCTACCCGATTAAACCTTTCGGGGGACAAAAGACTCATCTTACCCTTTTCTCCACACACAAAAAAAAGATGCCTTGCCCTTGCCCCACCCTCTACTTCACTGATTCCAGGTCTTCGTCTTCTCTCTCCCTGGACGTGAGTTCCAAAGTCAGTTTTTGGGCATGCTCCTTTGCCATAGAAGAGTAAGAAACACAAGTTAATTCACCTCCAGCAGGACATTCTGTCATATGGCATCTCCCACCGCAACCTCAGGATCTCGGAGCCTCACGATGCAATGCAGCTGAGGGTCAACTTCCTTGGGGTTTTCGTAAGATCTTTCAGACACTAAAGCAACGTTTACGTACCTGACGATGGTTTGGAATGAGCTAGAGGGTGGGCATGTGAAGTCCTCGCTTGGACACAACGGGCTCGTGTGTGTGATGTCAGTCTCGCCTTTTATTTAGTCGCTGGCCTGGGATCTGTCTCCGTCCCTGCCACCATTCAAATGCTATGAGGGAAACCTGGGTACTAAGTGTTAACGGTGATGGGAAAAATCATAGCTCAGAAATCTACCCCTCCTGCCAATTTGTTTCTCTCTGAAAAGAAAGCATCAGGTGTAATTGTAGTTCTGCCCTAACACAGCGATGATTGCGTTTTCAAGGATAATGATGCTATTCTATGGTTGTTCCTACTTGGCATAAAGCATAATTGGTATGGAATCCTTGAACGCTCCCATGTGAAAACACCAGGGCTGCTGTGCTCACCATAGCCTGTACAGAGCGGTAAAGAATGGGCCAGGGGGAAAGAAAAATGGGGAAGAGGCAGTGAGCAAAATTATAAGGGAGGCTGGTTGAGCGTAAATTGGTGAAAGCATGAAATTTATGTTTGTAGTATTTGCCTTTCAAGTTTCGGAGTTACAGATTTTGTTATGGGGAGAATCACTACAGGGCTCTGGTATGTAAACTATATCTCAGTAGAGCTGTTAATTAGAAAAAGGCATGGGGTCCCTGCCTCAGCTTTAGATCCAGTGTCTCCTGTAGGTTAAGAGGTGTCCCGGAATCTCCGCGATGCAATCTCAGGAGAAAGAGGCAGCTTCGGTGGGAGTAGAGAAGTGGATACGATCTATTCTTTATTCCTGTCACTTCAGGCAAGTGACACGCACTGTTGTTTGATTTCACTCTCGCCTGGGACAGGCAAAGCTTATTTCACTTCCTGCAAAGTGTTTACCAAAGCAAGAATCCACTATAATGTGATTATTTTAAAGTCCCTGACGGGCTTCACTTAGATCTAGAGGTTAAAAAGGAAAGCATTTTATTTTGATTTTTCTCTTCAACATTGAGGGGGTTAATATAAAAGCAAATGTTGTGGTGTAAAGATAAATTAGAATCCCGAGTTTCTTTGTGAGGCCAACCGAAAACATGGAATCCTTGTGGGAACAATGACAGAAGTAGCTTATAAGCTCCAGAGTGCTCTCAATGGATAAATGGTGTGCTGGGAGTATGTATACACATAGACGTGCTGGAAGGTTCAACATATGTTCTGTATAATAACTGGCAAATATAGGAGTCTGACAACAACAACAAAATAATTCAAAGAGAAGCGATATGCGTGTGCTTTACTGGAGTTAGCCGATTACAAACATAAGGTTTAATTTTTCTTTTTCATGGTTTTAACTTTATGTTGACATAAAGGAAATACACTGCGGGCATTTGGTGTAAAAATCTGGGTTTGTGGCTTCGTTCTACCATGAACCGGGTTTTTCAGCGTTTGGACCGTGGGCAACCTACTTTGCTTTTGCTGCAAGATGAATGTGGTTACCCATGTTTGGGTACTAGTATGTTTTGTTTCTGGTGAGCCACAATATTAAGTCGAAGGGCAAACACGGAATCATACTTAATGTGTGTGGGTAAAACTTTGTAAGTCAAAGGAGACACTTGAGAAATCTCCCCTTTTTTATAGATTGAAAGGAAATAATATAAATATAGGTAATATAAATATGAAATTTATTTTTCCTCAGGAAAAAAGTAAAAGCTTCTTTTTGAAACATAAAAGAACAAAAATACCTTGAGCGATTGACGGGAAGAAATAATGGACCTTAGACATAGTCGATGCTCATTAAATGTTAGTCTCGTCTCCTACTTTCGATAGCCTCTTATGCCTAATATCAGCTGAAAATTAGTCTTTGGAAAATAAGAAAAGAAGGAAATAGAGAATAATAAAAGTTGAACGGGCAGGAAATATAAAAGGTGGTAAGAGTTTCCTTGTTGCATTTATTTACATGACAGGTCCATGAACCAACCCGATCACAAACTCCTTTTTCTCAATATTCTTCTACCTTAGCTAACATTTATCTCTGGAGACACAGATCCCAGGAATGGGAACGGACCAAATTAAGTGCACTTAGAACTAACACGAGGCAGCTTTCCACTCAAAAGAAGCAAAACGAGTAAAATCCAGAAGCAGTGGCTTTTGAAGTGTGAAACATAAAATCAATATAATGGTCTCACACAGCATTTAAAAAGATCAGAGTAAAACGGAACATTTCTGAGTGTATGAAATACAGTAAGGGTAAGTTTTATTCCATTAAAACTTTTATTTCAAACTGATACACGTGCACACACACACACACACACACACAATGTGTACGTATCAGGTCACAATGTAAAATATATTTCTTATTGTGGGTTCAGGTTTAAAAGCTACTGCTCCAAAGGGAAAGAAATAGCTATGTTCCTTTTCAATAAATTAGGTTCTCTCTCGGCCTTGTTCGAAGACAGCATCATTGATTCTAGGGAAGGTAGACTTTTATCTAAATACCCTTGTCCTTGGGTCCTGTCCAAACTATTCCTATATGATTTCAGATCACCATGTACCTTTATCAATACTTCGATACATTTCATCAGGAGAGAGCTATAAAAAACACTGTCACCTTGAGAAGAAAAAACCATGAAAGCAAATGATATTTTCATTTTCTTCCAGTCCCTGATAGTTCCTTTGAAAGATAGTACCACAAATATTAAGAGCTGAGGAGTACAAAATGGACTGACTCATGCTGGTTTTTTTTCTAAAGAATCTTTTCTTACATAATCCCAAAGCCACAGGCAGACGTAAGTTTTTAAACGTATCAATAGATAGATGTAAGGTACTATGAAGGAATTGGCTCTGAGGGAGATTGGTCTTGGTGGGAAAATTAAAAAATGAAACCCTGGCGGTGCCTGGGTGGCTCAGTTGGTTAAGCGTCTGACTCTTGGTTTTGGCTCAGGTCATGATCTCACAGTTCATGGGATTGAGCCCCGTGTCTGGCTGTGTGTTGATAGCTCAGAGCCCGCTTGGGATTCTCTCTTTCTCTGTCTCTCTCTCTCTCTGTCTCTCAAAAATAAATAAATAAATAGGGGCGCCTGGGTGGCGCAGTCGGTTAAGCGTCCGACTTCAGCCAGGTCACGATCTCGCGGTCCGTGAGTTCGAGCCCCACGTCGGGCTCTGGGCTGATGGCTCAGAGCCTGGAGCCTGTTTCCGATTCTGTGTCTCCCTCTCTCTCTGCCCCTCCCCCGTTCATGCTCTGTCTCTCTCTGTCCCAAAAATAAATAAACGTTGAAAAAAAAAATTAAAAAAAAAAAAGAAACCCTGGCAATATGGGAGCTAAAAATGAATTCTCACTCTGGGTCCAACAGTCCACCGGGTGTTTTAACAGATATTCTCCTTTGATCCTTAAACAAATGCAGGTTGTGTATATTCCCATTTTACAGCCAAGAAAAATGAGGCTCTGATCACTAGTCCAATGCAGCCACAGTGCTAACCCAGATCTGTTGGTTTAACCCCAAACCTGAACTGCATCTGTCCCTCCCTTTTCTTGGGGCACCTGTTCTTCCAGTTTCGATTCTTGCTTTTCTGCCTCTGCCTCCCCTCACGTGAGTGCTTCCTGTTTTTGCTTCATCAAGACCTGTTCTCTGCAGTAAGTCATTTACACCAACATGCCGGTAACCGTGGCTTTCCTCATGTTGTAATCAGGATCAAAGCATTAACGACAGAAATTCCTCCAAGGGGGAATTTCAGACATGTTGGGAAAGGTCAGAGAAACTTTAGGGGCGAGTAAAGGGAGAGAGGTGCTTTGTGATGCTGTTGTATCTTTCCAGTAAGATGCTGTCCAATATGGCTTATCTTTAATAGCTAGTTCTTTGGAGATGATGGAGAGTTGCCTGACCTGCGATCCCCCTCAGGACCCACCTGACTCGTGCCTTCCATCTCTAAGCCCCGTTTGCTTACACGCTGAAGCTTTTCTTGTCTCAAACTCAGGGAGATCACAGCTAACTGAGCCACCAAGAAAAATTTTTTTTGACTGTCGCTTTGGCAGAGAGCAAAGTCTTTTTATTTCCATCCCTTTTTCTTCTCTTAATTCCATACCTTCCCCCTAAGCCACATCCAAAAAATTGACACCTAACGTTCAGAATGGGTGGAAACAATTCACCATGGTCTGTCCTCTAACGGCGCATGGTTTCTTGCCAAGTTCATGTCTGATTCTCACGTTCTCAGACTCGGGTACTTCAAGAAGCCCAGTTCTGGGGCACCTGGGTGGCTCACGTTGGTGAAGCATCCAACTTCAGCTCAGCTCATGATCTCGCGGATCTCTCTGCACCCCTCCCCTGCTTGCGCTCTCTCTCTCAAAAGTAAATAACCATTAAAGAATTTTTTTAAAAGAAGAAGCCTAGTCCTATCTATAAATAAAGGTGCAGGGGGCTCTCCCCCGGTGGTGACCCTGGTTCAGCACAGCAGGGAAGCATCCTCACGTGGAAACTACAGACAGGATATTGTTCCCAGAAGGCGGCAAGGGTTTGAGCATAGACGGAGCCAATCTCCACTCACCTACAGGTTGTATGGGTGTCGGCACAGACTCGGGGTGCAGTGTGTGATGTTCACGCTAATGCGGAGTCATGGAGATATTCTCCGGTCGTATCATCTATGAGGGTTACTGTCTTGCCTTTCACGTTGAAACTCCATAACCCATCTATGACTGATTTAGTTATGCTCTGCCATAGGGGTACAATTTCATTCTTTTTTTCCCATTGAAATATCTAATGACGTGAGTTCCATCCATCCAAAAGCCCATCTTTTCCCTCTTTCCTGCATTGCTGCCTTTGTTGGAAGTTTACCGCCCGAACGCGTGTGTGGCTCGTTCTTTGTTGGTTAATGGAATTGGATAAACTGAGTCTGCATTTTCGAAATGCAGAAAACTGGGGCACCTGGGTGGCTCAGTCAGTAAAGCCTCCGACTTCAGCTCAGGTCACGGTCTCGCGGTTTGTGAGTTCGAGCCCCACGTCAGGCTCTGTGCTGACAGCTCAGAGCCTGCAGCCTGTTTTGGATTCTGTGTCTCCCTCTCTCCCTGCCCCTGCCCTGCTTGTGCTCTCTCTCTGTCTCAAAAATAAATAAACATGAAAAAAAAAAAAAAGAATGTGAAAAGCTAAAAAAAGCCAAGATACTCTTAAAGATGAGGAGCAGCTCAAAGGACTTGTACCCCCGATACCAAGTGAGTGTGGTTGCAGTGTAAGGGTGGACACATAGACCCAGTGCAGGGCAGAGAGGACCATCCCTTGGGATTTTGACTGAGATACACTGACTGGATATATCAATTTGGAGAAATTACAGTTTTTACTGCATTCAGCTTCCAATCTGTGTGCGTAGGGCAACTCTCCATTTTTTTTGGTCTTCCTAAATGTCTTATTTTTTTTTTTTGATGTTTTTATTCATTTTTGAGAGAGAGAGACAGAGACAGAGCATGAGTGGGGAAGAAGCAGAGAGAGAGAGTGGGAGACACAGAATCTGAAGCAGGCTCCAGGCTCCAAGCTGGCAGCACAGAGCCCTACGCAGGCTCGAACCCACGAACCATGAGATGATGACCTGAGCCGAAGTTGGACGCTTAACGGACTGAGCCGGACTGAGCCACCCAGGCGCCCCCTAAGTGTCTCTCTCTTTTTTTTTTTTTTTCCCTAAGTGTCTCTTAATATGTTTTTATGGTTCTTTCTGGAAGGGCCTTAGGCATTTTTTATTTGGATTTATTCCTGTCTGTATAGTATTTTGCTGTCATTTAATATTAAACCTTTCAAATATTTCATTCTGTTATTGATGATGTATAGAAAACACTGATTTTCGTGTACCGGATTTTAGCCTACAGAGTTACAAACTCGCTCATGAATTTGCGTAATTCATAGTTATATTGTTTTTTTGCTGCATATACAATTCTATATTCTTTAAATAATGACAGCTTGCCCGCTCCTTTCCCAACCCTTTATTTCCTTTTCTTGCCTTGCTCAACCCGTCAGTAATGTTAAAAGGCATGATGTTGAAACACAGTATGTCTCTCCTGTTACCCTGTTCCGATCTTAGAGGAAAACTTTCAACCTTTTTAAGAATGTTTGTTAAAAGATTTCTTTTCTCTGTAGATGTCTTCTAACAGCCTAAGAAAGCTCCCTTTTTAACTTTTTTGTACGTCTTTATTGTAAATGCATGCTGAATTCAACGACCTTAGGCTTTGGATTCCTGGGAAAATATCACTTGATCATATGTTTGCTTCTATTTTATGCAGATTTTTGCATCTGTATTCATGAGTGACAAGGAAGCTTTCCCTTTCTCTGACTGTAGTGTCAGGTTTTGGTAGCAAAGTCATGCCAGTCTCATAAAGTAAATTTTGGGACTACACCCTGTTTTTCATTTTCTGGAAGAGTTATTTAAGCATGTTATAATTTCTTCCTTAAGTGTTTGGTAGAACTCACAATTGAAACAATGTGGGTAGGCCTAGAGTTTTATTTGTGGGAAAGATTTTATTATTTTATTTTATTAAAAAATTTTTTTTTTTTTATGTTGGGGCGCCTGGGTGGCTCTGTCGGTTAAACCTCCAACTTCAGCTCAGGTCATGATCTCACAGTTCATGAGGTCAAGCCCTGCATCAGGCTCTGTGCTGATGGCTCAGAGCCTGGAGCCTACTTTGGATTCTGTGTCTCCCTCTCTCTCTGCCCCTCGTCCGCTCACACACACTTGCTCTCTCTCTCTCTCTTAAAAAATAAAACATTAAAAAAAATTTTAAGAATTTTTTAAATGTTTTATTTATTTTTGAGAGAGCAAGCACAAGCAGGGGAGGGGCAGAGAGAGGGGGGCACAGAGGACCCGAAGCCGGCTCTGCACTGACAGCAGCTAGCCCGATGTGGGGCGTGAACTCACCAACTGCAAGATTGTGGCCTGAACCAATCGGATGCTCAATCCACAGAGCCACCCAGGCGCTCTGTGGGAAAGGCTTTAATTGGTGACTCTTATACGACTTTATATGACTCCTCAGTCTCTATTTCTTAAACAGTAAGTTAAATTTGCCTAGGAATTTCTCCATTTCATATAAAAAATTAAATGTATTGACATAAAGTGGCTCATAGCATCCTCTGACAATCTTTGTAATGTCTGTAGAATCTCTGGCAGTTTCCCTGTTTTATTTATTATTATTATTATTATTATTATTATTTATGTAATAATAAATAAATAGTAATATTTATTTTAAAACGTTTTTGATGTGTATTTGCTTTTGAGATAGAGTGCAGGCGGGGAGGGGCAGAGGGAGAGGGAGACACAGAATCTGTCAGAATCAGGCTCCAGGCTCTGAGCTGTCAGCACAGAGCCCGACGCGGGGCTCGAACTCACCAACCGTGAGATCATGACCTGAGCCGAAGTCAGATGCTTAACCAACTGAGCCACCCAGGTGCCCCAAGTGAAAATGATTTTTACTCTCCATTGTGATTTCTTCTTAGACCCATTAATTATTCAGCAGACTGTTTCTTAATTTCCAAACTTATGGGAATGCTCTACTGATTTTTATTCACACTACTTTAATTTCCTCTTATTAGGAAATAAATTCTCTATTGAGAATGTTATGGCTGTGTGTACTTGAGAACTATGTATACTCTGAGGTTGTGTCGTTGAGGTCTATTTTGTTAATCATGTTATTTAAATTTTACATACTCCTTTTGCTTTGTTCTTTCAGTTACGGAGATGTACTAAATTTTTCTCACTTTTGTCTATTTTTGGTTTTAGTTAGGTCAATGCTGCTTCATATATTTTTAGGCCATGTCAGTAGGTACATTCAAATTTTAAATGATTTCTTCATAGTGAGCAGGACATTTTCTCATTAAGTAGAAACCATTTCTCTGTAAAGACTAGGCTGATGCTTTTCATCTTCAAGACTACTCTGGTATTAGTATGGTTACAGTTATTTCTTTAAGTTAGTATTGAAATGATTTTTCTTTTACTCTCAAGCTTTCTGTATCCTTCTATTTTAAATATATATAAAATATTTATAAACCAGTGTATAATTGACTTTCCTTTTGTTTTAAATGCAATCTGAACATCCCTTATTCAAATTGAATATCTGGTTCTTTTATGTTCAATGGAATGACTGATATGTTTGAATTCAATCTGTGGTCTTATTTGCTGTGACTTTTCCCAACTGCTTTATTTGCATTACCCTTTGTAACAATTCGATTTTTTTGTCTCTATTAGTTTCCAAGTTGTACTCTTGCTGCACTTTTTGGAGTGGTCTAGTTATAAATGACAATTTATTTTCTTTACATAGCAAACTTTAACATTAAAATTAAAATTATTCTGTTTTCTCTGCTTCCTTTGTTACTGCAGAGAAGTGAGTGCTTAATCTAACTGCCCTTCTTTTGAAATGTTTCTTTTCTTTTTCATGCTGTTTTACAGATTTTATTTTTTATTTATTTTTTATTTTTTTATTAAAAAAATTTTTTTAACGTTTATTTATTTTTGAGACAGAGAGAGACAGAGCATGAACGGGGGAGGGGCAGAGAGAGAGGGAGACACAGAATCGGAAGCAGGCTCCAGGCTCTGAGCTATCAGCCCAGAGCCCGATGCGGGGCTCGAACTCATGGACCGCAAGATGGTGACCTGAGTCGAAGTCGGACGCTTAACCGACTGAGCCACCCAGGCGCCCCTACAGATTTTATTTTTTGTCTGTGTATCCAGGTACAGGTTTATTTTTATTTAACCTACATAGGGTTCATGGGGATTCTTGGGATCATGTGCGGATGGCTTTATTGCTTTTGAAAAAGACAGAGCTGGGTCGCCTGGGTGGCTCAGTCGGTTAAGCTTCCGACTTCAGCTCGGGTCATGATATCACAGTGTGTAGGGTTTTAAGTTCCAGCCCTGTGTCCGGCTCTATGCTGAAAGCTCAGAGCCTGGAGCCTGCTTCGGATTCTGTGTCTCCCTCTCTCTCTGGCCCTCCCCTGCTTATGCTCTGTCTCTCTCTGTCTCAAAATAAATAATAAACATTAAAAAAAAAAAAAGGAAAAGACAGAGCTATCATTTCTTCAGATTTTACCTCCTTCCCATTCTCTCCACTTTTTAAAAAAGATTTTTTATTTGTTTGTCTGTTTGTTTATTTATTTTTGAGAGAGAAAGAGACAGAGCATGAGTGGGGGAGGGACAGAGAGGGAGGGAGACACAGGATCCCAAGAGGTTCCAGGCTCTGAGCTGTCAGCATAGAGCCCTGCGTGGGGCTCAAACCCACAAACTGTGAGATCGTGACCTGAGCCAAAGTTGGAGACTTAACCAACTGAGCTACCCATGCACCCCTCTACCTTTTATAGGCTAGAAATTCTCACTGATCCCCTATACCTCTTACCCTCTCTTTTTATAATGTTCTTCCTTTGTCTCTTTGTGCTACATTCCGGATGTTTTCTTCTTTGTGTTTTTAATCTTGGGTTTTGTTTTGTTTTGTTTTGTTTTGTTTTGTTTTGTTTTGTTTTTTAAGGCTCAACATTGCATTTTAGAGTTTCCAGTTCACTTCTGATATGGTGAGACCGTCTATTTATGAAATAAATGTAGCAAGCATGGTTATTGTATGAACCATTTCTGAAAATTCTGAAAACTCAAGTTTGGGGGTTCTTTTTCTATTGTTTAAGTTTCTTCTGTTACTCAGCATTGCATCCTGTTGTCTTATAAGCCTGGTTATTTTTCATTGCATGTTCGATAGTATATTTTACAAATTATTTGGAGGCAAATTTGAGGCCTTGGGATGGTGACATCTTCCTCCTGGGGAGCTATGCATTTGCTTGTGCAAACAGGAGTAGGTGTTACTGCTCTATGAAGGTCTTCCCAGAACCCCTTAATAGAACGTCAACGTTAGAGTTGCTTGCACTATTTTTTTTTAATTTTTTTAAATTTTGATTTATTTTTGGGAGACAGAGAGACAGAGTGCAAACAAGGAAGAGGCAGAGAGAGAGGGAGACACAGAATGCAAAGCAGGCTCCAGCCTCTGAGCTGTCAGCACAGAGCCTGATGCGGGGCTTGAACCCATGAATCATGGGATCATGACCTGGGCCAAAGTCAGACGCTCAACTGACTGAGCCAATCCCCGAGATGTCACCAGAAGGCTGCTAGCTTTGCAGCCGCGTCCCCAGCTTTGGCAAAAGCCCTCTGGTAAAAAAGCATGTCGAGGGTTGGGTCTCTCTCTCTCCCTCTAGTTTGCCCTCTTCTTTTACATCTTAACCCCAAGTCTCCTTACCGTCTTGCAGGTCTTTGCTGCTTTCAAGGAGGTGCTTTGTGCAGCTCCTCCAACTTCTTTAGCTGTCCACAGCATGAGGACAAAATACCTAGTGAGGCATTACAGGAAATCAATGAGGTGTTATGTAGAGATACGTGATTTTGATAGACGATTTAGAGTCTATACGATATTACGTAGGGGTAAGCAGCTCGGTCATCAAAATAGCTAAAAGGCACAACGTTGGATTCTGCTAGTGGTTTCCTTCGGGCAGTGGTATTGAAGATGAGAGGGTAGGAAGGTGTCTGTGACTTTCATAATACGCCCCTCCCTTCTAGCTGAGCTTTTTAATCATGTGTATCTGTGGCATGGGCCACTCACTGTCCCCAGTATTTATTCTGCCTCCTTCTTTTAGTAATAGGGGGCTACCCTGCTACAGACCATATCGCCCAGCCACTTGGAAAGGTGGTCCAGCCAGGTGCTGACCCAGTTTGGGCCAGTGGATGTGAGTATCAACGATACGTGAGACTTCCTTGACGTCACTTCCGTAAAGATGAAACCACTCATCCTGAACTTTGCCCTTTAGACGTCAAGATGAAATAGCTTCAAGCACGCAGATGAGGCCAACACCGCAGGAGAGGGTAGAATAAGGCAGAAAGAACCCAGGGTCCTGGACGACCTGTGGTTTGTGTGCCTGGACCACACACAGTCCTCTGGGCTGTTACCTGGGAGAAAAAACACACTTCTATCCCATTTAAGCCATTGGATTTGGGGTCCCTTTGGTACAGCAGTTTCACTATATCCTAACTAAAATCATATGAAAAAATATTTGCGCAAAAATTTTAAAATAGGGTATTTTCTAAAAAGAATAATAGTGGGGCGCCTGGGTGGCGCAGTCGGTTGAGCGTCCGACTTCAGCCAGGTCACGATCTCGCGGTCCGGGAGTTCGAGCCCCACATCAGGCTCTGGGCTGATGGCTCAGAGCCTGGAGCCTGTTTCCGATTCTGTGTCTCCCTCTCTCTCTGCCCCTCCCCCGTTCATGCTCTGTTTCTCTCTGTCCCAAAAATAAATAAACGTTGAAAAAAAAATTTTTTTAAATAAATAAATAAAATAAAAAGAATAATAGTGCCAGGAACTGTAGGTCCGATCTCTGAGCAATGGCAATTTTAAGGGAAAACAGTTTATATGACAGAATTCCTCATGGGAATCTGGGAAAATATAAAACTGTAGGCATTAACCTAAAAACAAAGGGATAGCCTTTGAAGCCATATAGAGAACAGATTGGGTAGAGTCGAAGGTCACCAGGCTGTGTTGAGCATCCCAGCAAAATGTGCAACTGTGATGGGAAACCCCTGGCTAATGACAAAACTTCCATCAATAGACATCAGTCATCATGAGCGATGAAAGCCCATGACCTTCTTATTTTGTATGCAATTTACCCAGATCCTAACCTGTAGACGGATCATTGGTAGGGTACACTCCAACAACAGCTGATGGCGCTGAGCAGTTACTGTGTCCCAAATAGTGTGCTGCATGTGTATTTCATGTGCGTGTGTATTTCATGTGTATTCCATCTAATCCCCCCAACACTCCGATGTAGGTACCACTGTTGTTCCCCACTTACAAAGGCTCCGAAGGGTCACTGATCGGCCCATGATCACACGCCTGGCAGGTGACGTAGCTGATATTCAAACTCAGGATGCTGGGCAAAGTCCTTAGACTCAACCACTATGCGGGACGGTCACAGTCGAATAGTTTTGGGGACTCTAAAAAGCTAAGAATATGCTAAGTGGATATGAGGTGATACTCACATCCATTGGCCCAAACTGAGCCACTACCTAAGCTGGACCACCTTTCCAGGTGGCTGGACGACACGGTCTGTAGCTAGGTGGCCCTCTATTACTAAAAGAAGGTAGAATATTCTTCCCCTGAGGAAAGCGTTAAAGAGAAAGGGCAGAGTGCCAGAGTGTGGTCCTGGAGTAGAACCTGGTAGTAAGTGTGTCTGCAGAACACAGGAGTGTTTCCACCCAATGCGTGTTCTGAGCCCATGTTAGCAGCCATCCACCCCACTAACTGGGGACTGAGGACCAGTGGTCAGAATTTCCACCGGAAATGGTGGTGCTTACAGTCAAAATGGCAGCGGAGCACAGCAGCGGCGATAGCAATGGCGGCAGGAAGTAAGTGACGGGATGGTTAAGACCTCGGGGAGAATGAGGAACAACGTAAAGGCCAGAGAAAGACATGGGCCGGAGGCTGGATGGAAGGCACTTTAGGGAACAGTGGGAAGAGGGGGTCTGAGGAGGGCCGAGCAGGTTGGCAGCATTCTGCTCCCCTCAGAGAAACATAAATAACGACAGTAATGAAAACAGCAGCTGGCAGAGGGATGGAGAGGCAGCCGGGGAGAGTGAAGAAGGCTTGGCAGGAACTTGGCATTTTACCTACCTGGGGAGGCTCTGTGTGTCTTCTTTTTTCTCTCGTGGGGCTCCAGAAAATGATCAGACTGTCCCCAGATCCTTTGGCTTGGGTTTCTGTCACTTGGACTTTGGTTCTCCTCAGTATGCAGTATCGGGATAGAGGCAGAAGTGAAGTCCTCCCAGCGTGTTACCTTGTTATTATTATTATCATTATTATTATTTTACCAATGGGTGGGGGGGGTGCCTCGTTATAAATATGACTTGAGCACACACCTAATTTTTCACTTGATGCAATGAAACGCTACATCCTATGCAGGGTTATGGTTATGATTTACCATTAAGGTACTTGGGGAGGGTCTGAAAGAATGGAGCCCGTGGCCAGGGTCCACCCCTGACATGTTCTGTGACTTGAAGCAGTTTCCTTATCTCTGAGACAAAAATATTGGGCTAGATTTCTAAGATCCCCTCGGTTTTCCAATTTTGTTTTATGCCCTACTGAGAGGGCTCCTGCAGGGGACTGCCTGGAGCACTTATTTAGATAATGGATCAGATTCCACAAGCCCCCACAGAGACACATGGACACAAATACTGACTGCCTATACGCCGTGCTCTTTGCCTGTGATCTATTTGCTAATGATTTGAATGTTTCCCAACCTTTCACATACTATAGTAGATAGGAAATGACAATTGTATCTCCACTACTAAAGCCAAGGGACGTTTTATCTCCACAAACCTATATATAACCCAGTCCCGTCCTGCCATTGGGAACTGGTCTCCCCCATTAGACAGGCTCGCACTTGTGGCTATACCTTAGAAACACCAGGAGAGCTTTAAAAAGATAACAGTATCCAGACCTCCCCTCAGAGCAAGTGAATCCAAATAGCTATAGTTCCTGGCCTCAGACCTTTTAAATTCTCAGAATATTCTAATTGTGATAGTTTGAGAACCATTGCGTGAGTGTCAGTCATAAAAGCAGGGGCTATGTCTTGGGAACCCAAGTGTAGTGCTTAATAACCAATCACCCAGTAAATAACCAATCACCAAATAAGTATGTGCTGAATTGATTAAGTACTACATGCCTTGGATAACATAGCCAAGGGCAGTCCTCAACCAGGGTGAAAAGCTGAGCTGGTTTAATTTTATTGGTCCTTCCTTCCAGGATGGCCGTGCCCGTATCCTAAGTACTGCTTCCTCTTTTTCTTTCTTTCCTCCCCTTACCCTAGGTTTATGCCACGTCCCAACTTTCAACTAAAGCCATTACAAGTTGTTAACCACTAAGGAATATTTTCACTTACTAGATTCCACTAAAATCCCCCCCCACCCACCCAATACAGGGAGGCCATTAGAGGCCAAGAGGGCTCTGGAGTCTGAGAGCCAGTTTTGGAACACCCCAGATCAGTCATTTATAAGTGCTGTGCTGTCCCCTACCCTTAAATTTTGTCATCGGTCAGATGAAGATAATACCTCTCTCTGAACACAATAGTGATGAGAAATGAGCAAGGTCTGTACATACCTAATTTACACACACACACACACACACACACACACACACACACACACAATTGGTATTATTATGCTTGCAACAGGAAAAATCTAGTTGGGTTACCTTCAAACTTAGTCCGCTGGAAATAGTCCAAGGAGAAAACTCTGGGTGAACCCAAAGACATTTCTCAAACCTTCTCACCAGTATAGAAATTTCTCATGATTTCTTCCTTCCTGGTCTCATCCTAGCATCCTATATTTCTTTTTCTGTCTTCCTTCCAAACCGTGGTTCAGTGTTTGGAAATCCTGCCTAAGAAAATCTACTTCACAGAGAGGGCTTTGAGACATAAAGATAGTTCGTTGGGTCAGGGTCTTTCTTTTCCATTTCTGTGTAAGGTTAGGTGTTGGCCCCATAGTCACAAAGGGAGGAAGAAGCCAGAGAGCACAGTTCTCTGTCTTCCCCTCCCCTGATTAGCCTTGAGTTCTTCAATCAGAAGTTCAAGGCTGACAAGAACCTCTCCCACGGGAGCAATGACGAGGTGGTGGCTAGAATATTTCATTATTTCTTTGCAGGACAAATATGTTCAGGGGTACCTGCCTCCATTCCTCCCCTTCATCAACCATTTTCTAGGCAATAAGTGAAGATTTGAGGTTCTTTATTTTAAAGTTTCTGGTCACTACCATACACACACATACTGTCTTCTCTCATCTCAAACTTTTCCTCCGCCATCAACACTGGCAAGAAGAAGTTATAATTTTTCAAATTTGTAGTAAGCTAAACTTAATAAAACATTTTAAAGAAAAAAAATCATATCTATATATACCTATGTATACATGTTCTCATAGACCCCAAAATAACAGTTTGAGTCCTTTGTAGGAACATTATTTGATTACTTAAGAGAACACGAGCTAGCTACCATTCATTGAGACTTCACACCTTCTGGTATATTTTAATTGTCTAGAAAAAACTTCTGACTTCATTGCTCTGTTCTATTCTTTGGCATCTGTGGAGGTGATGTTTCTGGGAAGTTACACAACATTCAAGGCCGGACAGGGCAATTCTCACAGAATATTGCTGGTTTGCCTACACGATAAAAGCAGTAACTCTGCTCATAGATCCATGCCAAAATTACAGTTTTCAGAAACTTCTGCAAAAAGGATTTAAACAGTTTTGTGCCTTGCCACCAAAATGTGTGTTCATCTCTCTACACCTCCACACCTGGCAGTGTTTCAGCCCAACATTTGCTACAGTATTTTGAGTTCATCTTGTTTATTTTCTGCTTTATTTTTTTCTCCTGATGTACATTTCATGTGCAAAGCCAAGGCTACCATTTCTCATGTGCACTGCTACTCTTCAGCCTTGCTTTTATTGTTTTTAACTTTTTTGTATTAAATATAATTTATTTTCAGACCGGTTTCCATACAACACCCAGTGCTCATCCCAACAGGTGCCCTCCTCAGTGCCCATCACCCACTTTCTCCTCTCCCCCACCCCCCATCAACTCTCAGTTTGTTCTCAGTTTTTAAGAGTCTCTTATGCTTTGCCTCCTTCCCTCTCTGTAACTTCTTTCCCCCTTCCCCTCCCCCATGGTCTTCTGTTGAGTTTCTCAGGATCCACATATGAGTGAAAACATATGGTAACCCTCTTTCTCTGCCTGACTTGTTTCACTTAGTATAATACCCTCCAGTTCCATCCACGTTGCTACAAATGGCCAGATTTCATTCTTTCTCATTGCCAAGTAGTATTCCATTGTATATATAAACCCCATCTTCTTTACCCATTCGTCAGTTGATGGACATTTAGGCTCTTTCCATAATTTGGTTACTGTTGAAAGTCCTGCTATAAACATTGGGGTACAAGTGCCCCTATGCATCAGCACTCCTGTATCCCTTGGGTCAGTTCCTAGCAGTGCTATTTCTGGGTCACAGGGTAGATCTATTTTTAATTTTTTGAGGAACCCCCACACTGTTTTCCAGAGCGGCTGCACCAGTTTGCATTCCCACCAGCAGTGCAAGAGGGTTCCCGTTTCTCCACATCCTCGCCAGCATCTATAGTCTCCTGATTTGTTCATTTTAGCCACTCTGACTGGCGTGAGGTGATATCTCAGTGTGGTTTTGATTTGTATTTCCCTGATGAGGAGTGACGTTGAGCATCTTTTCATGTGCCTGTTGGCCATCCGGATGTCTTCTTTAGAGAAGTGTCTATTCATGTCTTCTTCCCATTTCTTCACTGGATTATTTGTTTCTCGGGTGTGGAGTTTGGTGAGTTCTTTATAGATTTTGGATACTAGCCCTTTGTTCGATATGTCATTTGCAAATATCTTTTCCCATTCCGTCGGTTGCCTTTTAGTTTTGTTGCTTGTTTCCTTTGCTGTGCAGAAGCTTTTTATCTTCATGAGGTCCCAATAGTTTATTTTTGCTTTTAATTCCTTTGGCTTTGGAGACGTGTTGAGTAAGAAGTTGCTGCGGCTGAGGTCAGAGAGGTTTTTTCCTGCTTTCTCCTCTAGGGTTTTGATGGTTTCCTGTCTCACATTCAGGTCCTTTATCCATTTTGAGTTTATTTTTGTGAACGGTGTAAGAAAGTGGTCTAGTTTCATTCTTCTGAATGTTGCCGTCCAGTTCTCCCAGCACCATTTGTTCAAGAGGCTGTCTTTTTTCCATTGGATGTTCTTTCGTGCTTTGTCAAAGATGAGTTGGCCATACTTTCGTGGGTCCAATTCTGGAGTCTCTGTTCTATTCCAGTGGTCTCTGTGTCTGTTTTTGTGCCAATACCATGCTGTCTTGATGATGACAGCTTTGTAGTAGAGGCTAAAGTCTGGGATGGTGATGCCTCCTGCTTTGGTTTTCTTCTTCAAAATTACTTTGGCTATTCGGGGTCTTTTGTGGTTCCGTACAAACCTTAGGATGGCTTGTTCTAGCTTTGAGAAGAATGCTGGTGCAATCAGCCTTGCTTTTAAACTGCACGTTTCTTAATTAAAGTACACTGAAAAAGCAATGCAGACTTCATAGTTTAGAACATTTGCTTCCAACATCGGCTTAGGTAGCTCCTGTCCAGGATAGCTTTCATCACATTTCAGATCCATAGTACAAAATTGCAGAGGTATGCTAAAAGTGCATATTTGATAGGAAATCCTCTTTCTTGGAAAATCGTATTTCGGAATATCGACAGTATGTCAGTAGCACAGTGGGACAGGGAACGAACACTTCCTGGTGCGCTGGTGAAAGCATGCGCTGTGACGGTGCACAAGACATCCTGAATTCGAAGTGAGTTGGCCTAGATTAGTGGTTCCCTCAAAGCAGAATCGCCGGGTCAGGACCATCAGCCTCACCTGGAAACTTGTTAGAAATGCAGAGTCTTGGGCTTTTCACCAGGCTTCGCGAATCAGGGACTCGGGGTCGGATGAGCAGTCTGTACAAGGCTCACACCCCGTGCTTCTGAAGCGTGTTCACACCGTGAACCTCAGTGGTTTGTCTGGAGACCGCAGCTCAGCCGCTACCTGGGCTTGTGGCCTTGGAGAGTAACCTCTCTGGCCATCCGTTTCCCACTCCCCTTTTTCTCTGCCTTGCCTTTTTCCTGTGCTCCGTTTAGACTCAGGCAGCCTGGTGAAACGGATGTCCGCCTAGGCCTGGGTACGCCAGCCACCACTTCTTACGGATGCCCCTCTGTTCACAAGGGATTCTCTTGGCTCTCCCTGGATCTGGGGTTCATTGTGTGGATTGTCCAAACTGGCTCCCTTCCCGGTAAACCTGTAAAGTGAGGGCCCGGGTCCCCAAACCGGGAGTCCTCGGAATACAGAACGTAAACCCACCTCAGGATCCTCTGTTCTCGGCTGTGGGCCTTCACTCTAATTCCAGAACCACAGCCAAAGCTTCCACTTGCCACTCTGTTCTGTTTATAAATGTGTATAATTATGCACCGTCCTCTCTCCATGTCACAGAACTACCGCGAGGGTCAAATGAGAAAATGGTTATGGAAGTACTTGGAAGACCGTCTGTAGAGCACTACCCAAATGCTGGGTTGTGTTGTTACCTGCTACTCTCGAGAAGTGTCTCTGCTCCTCTTTGTCCATCCTTTGTGATTCTAGTTGCAAAACAGAGAAAACGCGGCCTCTTCACTCCCCCGCAAGTATTTAATTGTCTTTCGGTTGTGAACCACAGAAACCCAACACAGAGTCAGGTGATCCAGAGACAGGATTCACGGGGAGACCCCAGGGTAGCCCCCAGAAACAAAGGAAGGGGCTGGAGGAACCAGGGCCTCGGGGACAGGAACAAGAGCTGACCCTGCTGAGGTATTTCTCTCCCGCTCTGCCTCTCATCTCTGTCAGTCTTGAGTTAGCTTTGAGGCTTCTTTTTCCCCACGTCAGCCATGTTGTCACCACGCGGGAGAGAACATGGCCTCCTACAGCCACAGCTTAACAACTCCTGAGAAAGGAGGTAGCCTCTCCCTCCCACTGTCCATGTGTTAATCCCAGGGAAGATCTCTGACTGGACCAGGATGTTGAGGCCAGACCTGGGTCATGTGACTAACCCTAAAGAAGTGGGGATGTGTCGTAGCTCATGAGGTACTTAGTGTGTCACCAGTGGAAGAGTTATGGGGAAGACCAAAAAAACCCATTAACTAACACCTCCATAAGCATCATTGGGCTGGGGGGATGTTCGAGTATATACACTTTTGTCCCTTAGAGTGGCTCACAGGAGTACAGAAAAGAATACAGAAAAATACTCAGAATTAAGAATAATGTAAAGCAGGGGCACCTGGGTGGCTCAGTCGGTTAAACTTCCAAGTTTGGCTCAAGTCATGATCTCATGGTTTACGGGTCCAAGCCCCGCATTGGCTCTGTGCTGACAGCTCAAAGCCCGGAGCCTGCTTCGGATTCTGTGTGTGTGTCTCTCTCTCTGCCCCTCCCCAACTCATGCTTGTCTCTCTCTCTCTCTCTCTCTCACTCAAAAATAAATAAACGTTAAAAAAATTAACAGACACATAATGTAAAGCTGTCTTTCCAAGCACAAAACCCAGGCCATAAATACAGGGTCCATTATTTCATTGAATCCAACAGGTAATTAAATTATCATTTGTCAGTGAATGAAATCGCGATGAGAAATGAAACCCACCAAATGGAGATTGTAGGGAGATGTGCCTGCCCTCAAGGATCCCACTGTCCAAGCTGCTAAGTAACTAAGCACATGAGTAATGCATTCCATGCTCATTTTCACGGCAATTTTAACCAAGGAAAAGACAAGCAAATGGCTTAGAGTTTTACGTGGGTATTGTCTGGAAGCCAAGCTTCTCTCAGAAATGCGGGCAACAAATACTCAAATCGCGTCTATGCTATTGAAAATACTAATGTTTTCACTAGGATTTCATCTTTATTCCTCAGATCGAAAACGCTTAGCATTGCTTCCAGACTATAACGAGGGACTGTGTAGCTTCTTAAAACAGCACACACTTGGACCAGCCGTGTAGTGTAAATTTATGGCCGAGAGCCACGGTTTGAAAAGTCAAGTACTCCCTGAGAGCCACGGTGGCAACAATTTATGAATTTATATGTTGTCACAGATTAAAGTAATTACTTATGCTGGCTCAGGGAAGCCAGCTATAATCCCCACTCTTAGAACAAGCTATAGATTGCAATTTCATCTTGAAAGCCCGAGTTCGCCTGGTGTATCTCATCGATAGTTTTGAAAACTATATTTCCATGGAGAAATTATAAAAGAAATAACTGCCATTCAATTTCTTTATGCTTTACATTCTTTCGGAGTCGGCAAACATAAAAAAGTCAGCAGGTGGAGCCTCTATTCCCTTGGCACGCCTGATAGAAGTCCTTCTCTTGAAAGAACATTCAATTACAGACTGTCTCTCTGGCAGCCCGTTCGAGGCTCCCTACAGACAGGTAACAGAATAATACATGAAAATGCGAGACTGTGAAACATGGCCGTGCGCTGTCACAGGTCAGGAAGGAGAAGAGAGAAAGGAGAGCCAGAAATCTTTTATTTCTTATTAATTTTCTTTTTCGCCATTTCCCCCCACTTTACATTTCTTTTCAATTCACAAAGGAAGTGCCATTCTTCGAGAATGAGACGTGGCAGAACGGACTCATTCATTTGTTGCCTGGGACACTTTGTACCCGTTCTGTCTCTTCTGTTCTGGTGGCTTTCACAGAGTGGCACTTCTTGGCCACGGAGTTTAGCTTCCGATCAGTCCAGAGCAATGGTGGCAACAGGAGAAAGAAAAGACAAGGAAAAAAGGAAAAACATGAATGAAAAGGAAAAGGAAAAAAAGAAAATATGTAAATATATATAATATATATTTACATATATTATATATAATATAGAATATATATTATATATATTATATATTATATGATATATAATATTATATAATTATATAATATATATTATATATTCTATATATCACATATACATATAACACACATATATAACATATATGCATATAAAACATATACATATAAAACATCTATAACATATATATTATATATGTCTGTAATATATGTTATATGTATGTATATGTGTATATATACACATACGTGTGTGTGTATATATAGAACTACAAAATGGCCCAGACTCTCCTTGTACATTTCTTGGCAAGCAAATTCACACGCACAGAAAAATATCTATTCTGCTAGATGCTAAGTCCGATAACTTCTGTACATTTTTCATAAGGGGGTGTGCTTGCCATTTGGCAGCCAGCAATTACAATAAAAAGTCTTTTTAATTCACTGCATTTCATATGCACATAATTCCTGCCGTGGGAAGCCGCCGTAATGTCTTGTTCAGTTTGCCGTTTCTAAAGAAGGCATGAGAAACGGGGTGATCAAATACATTTCTTATAAGGACCTGGCACAGGCTATCATGTGACAGCAGATGGCACGTGAAAGCCTTTGTGGGAAAGGGGGCCCCTGTTGGAGAGGCGATGGAGGTCTGTGAATGCACAAGGTGTTGGGTGCCCCCTCGAGGGTGTCATCCGGTCACCCCGGCATCTGCAGGGGAGTAAACGGCGCCCCGGTCGCTTTCATGATGAACGCTAACGTGAGCGACCCCAGGAAAGTCATGGGGTGGCCGGCGCACGCGTTCGGTGGCCACGCGGTCAAATGCACAGACCAGGGCGGACCGCTTCCGCTCTGCGGGGCCACCGGGCATGCGCAGGCCGCGGGCTTTTGGAATTTATCAGACCGTGTGGTCGGAAGCCAGGAACGACTGAGATCTCCAGGGTGGGGGCCGCGCAGACGCAGAGGCAGAAGGAACCTGAGGTTCCCGGTTCGGCGCCCAGATTCCTGTTTGGGTCTCCCACCGTGTCGGGGAGAGAAAAGGAGAGGGAACTGTCACCAAGCAGAGGGGTCTCCTCCGCCAAGGACTTCCAGCGTTTTGCACAACGCTCTGAGAATTTCACGGCTCTTCTCTTGGTGCACAGCGAGGAGGAGCTAAATTTTGCTGTGCAGTACACATCCAAGGCAGCATGCTAATGAGAATTATTATTAAGCAATGTAGACTTGGCACCAGCCTCTTGCAATCTGCTCAGTGGCAGAAACAAGAAGGGCAGAGGCAGGGAGTCAGAAGAGCAGCTTTACTGGGCGCTCCTCTGGCCCCGATTCGCTTTGGTCACTGCGAACACCGGGCAGAGCCACGCGTGATGCTGAGGCTTCACAGGCGGGCCGTCCGGTTGCCCGCTGTGAAAGAGTCATCTGGATGTTACTCGAGCTTTAAAAGCAGCCCTGTCTTCAAGACCTGCAGAAATCCAGAATTCTGTGTATTCAATAGCCAGGGTACCAGAAAGACCCCTGGACCGTGGAGGTGAGGTTTTTTTTGTTGTTGATTTCAGCGCCCCCATCCAAACGGGCCATCTCACTCTCGAGATAGGAAATATGTCTTAGGACCTTTCCTGGCAGAACTTTTGGGGTAAGCTGTGACATTTTGGTCTGATGGGGGAGACCGGACCATCAATCGGGGTCAAACAGCGGGGCCTGAAATTAGAGCTGTTAGGAATGGTCCTCTGAGCAGTTAGACCAGATCCTCTTTGGGAAGCCAGAGCATGACACAAATGATGTGGAAATAGACCACAAGGCAAAAATGAGAGGACGTTCCACGCTCGCTTTGATTCATCTTGGGCTGTGTTATTCAAGACTCTCTCAGACAGGTTTTCACTGGAACATTCTGATGTGAGGTGAGCTCACAAGCAAGAGGTGGCAGTTCTCCATGGCCCTGTCTCCCTTGCGTACTAGACCCACGGGCCCACAGAGCTAATGGCCATTTGGATGTATGTGCCTTTGGTACTACAAATACAGTCGATTGTAAATTGTGTTCCCCATCTCTGTAACGACCATTGGTATCTCCTAGATGCCGTGTTCTTTTCTGTGTTCTAGATTCTGTACCCATCGAGAGACTTGGCAATCAGTCTTGGCTTCTCCGTTTCCCTCTACTCACCCAGTCCTTCTGCCTGCTGCCTCCTCTCTTTCCACCGCTGCAGTCGCCCCTGCTAAGGGTTGTTTGTTTTGTTTTGTTTTGTTTCCCCATTTCTGGTCTAGACTGTAGTGATGGCCCCTCGTTTCACACAACAAACCACTCTCCGCATTGTCACCAAGGTGAACCTTCAAGCCCACAGTCCTGATGGTATTACTTCTTGTCTTGAAGGTCGCTCGTGGCACCCCCTGATCCCTTGTCTTAGCCTGGCATTAAGCCTCTGTGTGATCTGGTGCCCAGCCGTCCAGACTCGTTTCTAGGTGTGCCCCAGGGTTCACGGCTCTTTGCAGCGGAGCCACACGGAGGTGCTGGCATTTCTACACAGAGGTCATGCTCACGAAATCAGGCTTTTGCTTGTATCTCTGCCTGTGTTCCAGGTGCTTCTTCGGTCCCAGCTACCTGGTCTTTCCTTCGTTAGCCTAGCACTCTCAACTCTCAGAAATGCTCTCGACCTTCATTTCTGCTATAAAGTCTTTTCAGATCCTCACCACCCCCTCCCCTGACCCCAGCTTTCCCCTTGCTGCTTGCATGTGCACATGTCTATATATATAGGATATATGTTATGCAGAATATAACTCCTTATGTTATATATACACATATATGTACATATACAGCCTTTTTTTACATGCCCGATAATTTATTAAAATACTGTCCTATATCCCACACCCCCCTCCACAATTTTCCTTCACCGTGTTGATACATTAGAACTGGATCTGCACTCATATATCTCATTTCCTTTGAAGCAACCTCCTCCAGAAGTCTCCCTGGATCCTCCAAGACTGGGCCGGGGGCCCCTCTGTGCAAGCTGTTGGTATGGTATGTTGCGATCACCTATTGTATAGGCTTTCGTTTTCTTCAGCTGGAAACAATAAACACCCAAAGTAACATTAGTTTAAAGAACATAGTTTTTTGTTTGTCTTTTACATACTAAAGTCTGGGGAAAAAGGCAGGCCAGGGTTGGTATGGTGCCTCCTGTCCCTAGTGTCCTTAGAGATGTGACGTCTATCTTGCTGCTCAATCATAAATTACCTAGTAAGCTATCGATGGACATTTACCACCTTTATTCTCGGGCCATCTTGGGGCACCTGGGTGGCTCAGTCAGTTAAGCAGCAAGCTTCACCTCAGATCATGATCTCGTGGTTCTTAAGTTCGAGCCCCGCGTGGGGCTCTGTGCTGACAGCTTGGAGCCTGGAGCCTGCTTCGGATTCTTTGTCTCCCTCTCTCTCTGCCCCACCCCTGCTCTCGCTCTCGTTCTCTCTCTCTTTCTCTAAAATAAATAAGCATTAAAAAAAATTTTTTTTAAATATTCTCAGGCCACCTTTTGAGAAACCAATTTTTTTGGAAAGCCCAGAGAATCTTTCACTGTCCGGGCAGATTTCACATTGAACATCAAGATAAGGCAACATAAATTTGATCCATATTACATAATAATAGTTGTCAATATTGAACATACTATCTACATGAATTATTTCATTTAATACAACAATCCTCTGAGTTGTTGTTATTCCCATTTTACACATGAAGAAACAGGGTTAGGGAGGTTAAGAAGTACACTCAAAACCCCCCAACACAGACCCAGAATTCGCATCCAAGTTTTTATAGTTTATTTTGCCTTCATAAGGAGAAATAACTTTCTCTGTTGTTGTAAGCACATGATTCCCATTTTGTTAAGCCCCCTCTACTTAATATCTTCATTTAAAGTTAAGTCATTTTCTTTACTTAAAAAGTTAAAAGAGGGGCGCCTGGGTGGCTCAATCGGTTAAGCGTCGGACTTCACCTCAGGTCATGATCTCGGGGTCCGTGAGTTCGAGTCCCGCGTCGGGCTCTGTGCTGACAGCTTAGAGCCTGGAGCCTGCTCCGGATTCTGTGTCTCCCTTTCTCTCTGCCTCTCCCCTGCTCATGCTCTGTCTCTCTCTGTCTCACAAATAAATGAAAACGTTAAAAACAATTAAAAGAAAACTTCGTGTCACTCCCACTAATAGAAATTTAGATCTGCGTGCCACAAATGCAAGGTGAGAATGAAACTACTCAAATTTAAAATCTTCAGAGGTACCGCTTAAAATGACCTCATGTATATATAAGATATGTATAGCACATTTTATGAAACATTGAATCACAGGGTAAAATCAATATCAAAACTCTAATTCTTAGTATATTCTACCTGAAGCCAAATATCGCATAAGTATTGCGTTAGGATGCATGCTTATTAACTGTACTATTAATACACTGTGTAAAGACATTACTGTTTGACCAACCTAGGGATCAGATGAACGAATGGGTGTAATGGCAAATAGCATCCATTTTATTCTTGACCACCCAGCACTTCCCCTGGCCGGTCCTCAAGGCTTCTCAGCCTTCTTGGCTTGGGTTGTAGAGAACTCGAGAGGCGGCTTGATGGGGAAAAAAAAATCAGGAATAATGCAAACATAGAAAGGAGATAGTAGTTTTGGAGAGGGAACTCCAGAAATAAGTTAAGCTTGGGATTAGCAGTAGTGTATGGAAGGTACAGGAAGAATGATCACGTTCTCGACTTCATAATCTTACTTTTAGAGATGTGGTCCTAGGGATGCCTGGGTGGCTCGGTCGGTTAAGCTTCTAACTCTTGATTTCAGCTCAGGTCATGATCTCACAGTTCGTGAGTTCAAGCCCCACACCAGGCTCTGCACTAACAGTGCTTGGGATTCCCTCTCTCCCTCTCTCTCTGCCTCTCTCTCTCTCAAAATAAATAAACTTAAAAAAAAGATGTGGCCCTGTGCTGGGCTTTGAGGGAGCCAACTATAGGTGAAGACAACCTAAACTGCCATGTCTTATGGTATTATTTGTCATGGTCATTACCCTGGGTACCTACTGAAAATTGGGATTCCTGGCCCAACCCCAAGCGTTCTGAGTCAGAATATTTGTCGATAGCATCCCGAAATCAGTCTTCTGTGAAGCTGCCCCCAAAAGGCATCTGTGCACACTGAAGTTTGTCTATCATTTCCAGATAGAATCCACTTTAAGAATATCTGTTATTAAAACATAAATCCAGTTTCTAAAGCAGATAACATAGCACGATTCTTTTTTTTTAAATATTGTTGTTACTGCATTTGAATTATATTCCTTTTTATCTGCTCCTGACTTACCAGCCAAAACAAACATTAAGAAATTAGGTGCTCCTGGGTGGCTTAGTTAGTTGTGCCTCCAATTCTTGATTTTGGCTCAGGTCACGATCCCAAGGTCGTGGGATCAAGCCCCATGTTGTCCAGCTTGGCACTGGGCATGGAACCTGATTGAGATTCTCTCTCTCTCCCTGTCTCTCTCTCCCTGTCCCTCCCTCTCCCTCCCTCTCCCTTCCTCTCCCTCCCCCCTCCCCCCTCCCCCTTCCCCTGCTCACACTCTCCCTCTCTCTAAAAAGGAAAGAAAGAAAGAAAGGAAAGGGAAAGGAAAGGAAAAATCACCTACTATGTTGTGTGTGGGGCATTGCACCACAGGACTTCATTGAACACTCTGCAGAAAGCTTAAGGTTATGGGGACCTGAAAACTCAATAGGGAACGGTGACAATTTCCCTGTTGCACCTAGTATAGCTAAGTGCCTACATTCAGGCTAGTAAGATATCGGTAGAAGTGGTCTGTGTATTTCTAGAAGTTTCTTAAGGGAAAGGGGCATTCCATTCTCCTTCCTTTTGTGCATTCCAGCTATTCCACAGACAGTCTTGATGGCTACAGACGTCTTGAATTTCAAGGCAGTCTTGGGAAGAAAGGTTGTGCAGAGCAGAGCAACAAAATAGAAGAAGAAAAAGAGAAGAAAAAGAAGTAACAAAATAGCCACCGTCCCTGTAGAGCACGTACCAGCCCTGAATCACTTACTTCCAGATTCTGAGAGGCAAGAGCTGCAAACTTGCTGGAACCAATATTGGCGGGGGGGGGGGGGGGGGCTGTCTGTCGCTTGTAGTTGAACTGAAGCTTACTTCTTTTTCATTTTTTTTAATGTTTATTTATTGAGACAGAGTATGAGTGGGGGAGGGGCAGAGCAGAAGAGAGACAGACAGACAGACAGACAGAGTCTGAAGCAGGTTCCAGGCTCTGAGCTGTCAGAACAGCCCAGATGTTGAGCCCCATGTTGGACTCAAATCCAGGGGCTGTGAGATCATGACCTGAGCTGACGTTGGATGCTTAACCAAATGAGCCACCCAGGCGCCCCTTAACCAAAGCTTAATCAACAGAGATAGTATTTCTTCCATTTGGAGGCAAGATGCTAGAGGCATGAATTTTATTGCAGATGAGCCTTTGTTTTTTAGTGAAATCTGGAGCTTAATATGAAGGCCCCCAAATACTGGTAGAGGGTAATTCATAACAGGTGTTAAGAATCATGGGCTGGAAGGAGGAATAATTACCTAATGTGTTAGAGATGCTAAGAGTCACTACAATGGCAATCACAGTATAATATATAAATATGGCACCTTGACAAGTTGTACACCTTAAATTTACATAATGTTACATGCCAGATATATCCAGTTAACAAAGAAGAAGAATAGTGGGTTGGACCATGAGTAGAGGCTGGAGTACAGTGCTATGCCTACCCTATTTCTGATTGCAAGAAAAAGCATGATGGAGATAAGTGAGATGAGCCATGCTGGAAAGCAAGACCCACTGGGCCAACCATGTTCGGTTAAGAAATATGAGAATTTGGAGCGCCTGGGTAGTTCCATCAGTTAAGCGTCCAGCTCTTGATTTTGGCCCAGGTCATGATCTCCCGGTTCGTGGGTTTGAGCCCCAAGTTGGGATTCTCTGTCTCCCTCTCTCTCTGTCCCTCCCCTGCATGCTCTCTCTCTTTCTCTCTCTCTCTCGCTCAAAAATAAACATTAAAAAAAAATAAATACAAAAATCTGAATTGAAAGTTCAGGTAGATCTCAAGAGATAGGGCCACACGGCTGACTACGTAATTTGTGGAGTCCGGTGCAAAACAGAACTGCGGGGCCCCTTGTGCAAAAAGCAGAAAAAGAACATCATTAATGGTATGAAACCTTAAAGCTTTTTCTTTTCTTTTGAAAAGCTTTCTCAAATTGTCATGGCGTTTTCTTAATTCGCTCTTTAATGTTGTTCCAAGTAGAGACGAATCAAAATATTAATTATTAGCATCAATCGTACCACTCTTTTTATTGTGCAAGACCAGCTTGAAACGCAAATAAAAGAGCAAGGAACCTGTGTGCCAGATCACTGAACTTACACATTCCTGTCTCATAGCTCATATCTGCATACGAATTTTGTTCTCATTGCAACAGTGGAACCACGGCACAGAAGTATTGTTTTTAGTTCCTCTGTTGATCTGTGCACAACCTACCAACACGTCGTACCTTAAGTGATTGATGAGTAGGGAAGAACTGACATTCTTTTTAGCATAAGCAGTTAGCTAGTACAGGGATGTGAGACAAGTAGGTGGGGATAGGTTACCGGGTAGTTGGTGTTTCTTACAACACCGTTGCCTTCCTTCTGCATTTGAAGCAAACTCTGGTTCAAAGAGAAAGCCTGGCCATTGGTGGCTGTTGGAGCCTCTGCTTATTCAGACATGGGTGTAACAAGCTTACCACGTACTTGCTTTGAATCCCAGTAAATCCCCACTCGCTCTGGGTGCAGGGGAATGCTGTGCTCACGGGGCATCCTGAACATTAGACACAAATGGGATGGCAGACGATGGTGGCACACGTGCATGTTGCCATATTGCAAATATCTCCTCTGCTCACGCTCCCTTGTCACTTCGCTTACCAAACCCAAGTTCAAATTAAAAATCGAGCCTACGCGGGTTGTGCATCCATGAAACCAGTTAAAAATCGAGCCTACGCGGGTTGTGCATCCATGACGCCAGCCTTCTAGGGCAATGAGGAAGACTGGAGGTCATAGGAGTTCTCTCGGGCTCACTCCTTCTTGTACACAGCCTACTGGAAAGCTTCTCCAGATTTAAGCTTCAGGAGGAAAATGCTCCTCTTGTGTGCTTTCTCCCTCCCTATCTGACACACAGCCCCCTCTCTTCTCTCTCTTTATTCAAGAGAGACTGTCTGTAGGACTGTCTCAGTGTTCTTTACTGCCTCTAGCTCTCCTTCTGGGGAACTCTGAAAGAAATGTGCCCCATTCTTTGCCAGAACTTCAGGCATCTCTTGTCTGTTCATTCAAGCAACAGCGTGGACAAGGCAAGGAGGAAGATAATAGATGCTCTAAGTTGAACTCAGTTTCCCTGTCATAGCTGTGGTTACTTTCCTTGCCTGGTCACCCAGGAGAGGTTTGTGCATCAACAAGGCAAGCATTTTATTAGCTTCTGGGACAAGATTGTAGTCACGTTGAAGAAATGCGCTTCTGTTTAATGGTTTTGAACTTACACCTTTTGAATAATAAACCCTTCTATTATTTTGTTAAGAAGTATTAGGCACTTCTTGACCCTGGATTGCTTTACTAGAAAAACCATAGTGGCTGAAAATGGCCCTCTTGCTATGAAAAGGCAGAGCTTATGTTGGGTCCTTCCTTCTCAGCCTTCCAGGCCCTTCTTCACCTCTGGCCACTTGACCCTGGACAACAAATACATTTCCCTTCTGATTGGGCATCTAAGAGTCAGTAAATCCATGCTGTCATTATCTGGTAATAGCTTAATGAATCCCCACTTCTAGAATTTGCATCTTAATAGGAGATTTTTCTGAGTACAAGAAGAGGGAGGAGGAGGAGGAGGAGGAGGAGGAGGAGGAGGAAAATGGGTTCTAATACCCAGAATTTTGTATGTATCAGAGAGTGCAAAGGCAACAGATGACTCTGCTAGTTCTGAAGTTTGTGTATCTGGGGGAACAATTAACCTTATGAAAATGGAAAGAAAATTGAACTGAGCGTGGCATAATCCAGGGTAATAGAGGGGGCTTTGCTGATCTCCTTTGACACACACTTTACTAATTCACAGTTGTGTTTCCTTGACATAAGAAAGTTCCACAACCATTTTGGTTCGGTTGAGCAAGAGAAAGAATTTTGGATTCAGTCAATATCCTAGCACCATACTAATCACGGTGCAGTGGTAGTGAGGTCGGGAAGGTAGAAAATTCCAGGATAAACCAGGGACAGCTTCCTTCAGATTGTTTCAAATGTCGAAGATGAAATCCATAAGTGGAATTAAAGAAGGCTAGAATACCATATTAGAAAAACACTGATGTTTCCATCTAACCCTTAAATAGCATCTTTCAATGAATCCTCGTCACCTACAGGAAGGAAAATCTCCCAGTGCCTCCTGGTTCCTGTTTCGTCTTTGCTTTTCTCACACTCTGCTTCATACTTGTTCCTCCAATAACATGAATAGCTTATAATTTCCCCTGGCATGAAGCTATGCTTTCACTTCATGCCTTTGACCGCAGGGTCTTCTGTCACTGAATGTCCTCACCTCCCCTCCCATCTGTGTCTACGTGGCTAATGCCCACCCATCCTTCAGTGTTGAGCACAAATATCATCATCTCCAAGAAAACTTGCCCTTGATTCATCTCTAGATTGAAGGTGACTTAGGCTACCTCTCCTAGGTAATTCCAAAATACCTCATTCCCATCTCCATTATTGGACTGAACCCCTTCTAAAAATTCCTTTGTGCTAGATGTCCGCCGATGTCACTTTACTGTAAATTCCTTGAAAGCCAGAACCAAGTCTTTTTTTTATTTTTCTTCTTAAATTCCCAACCCTGGGGCGCCTGGGTGGCTCAGGAGACCAAGCATCCAATTCTTGATCTCAGCTCAGGTTTTGGTCTCAAGGTTGTGAGTTCAAGGCTCACATTGGGCTCTGTGCTGAGGGTGAAGCCTACTTAAAACAAAACAGAACAAAAACTGAATTCCTAATGCTATGATCGGCAGTCAAACGTTTATTGAGTGAATGAATGAATGAATGAATGATTCATGGACTCTAGCGATCTGAGGAGAAAATGGTGATTCAGAGAGGCAAAAAGGCTTTTCTCCACATACAATAGCTTAGAAGTCCCAAATAATAAGAAAGTGATAGTTAATTTGGTTAAAAAAAGAAAAATGAAAGCCAGAGAAAAGTACTGAGATGGAAGTAATTACGGCACATAGGTATGCTTTCAGCTTAAGAAAATTAAGAAGTGACTTGCTGAATTTAGATGCCACTCTGCTCTTCAAGGATAAAATGATGAATTCGTCATACTTGGTGCTAGATTTGCACTTGGTAAATTTATTTCTAAGATTAAAGATATAAACAAGCTCATTAAAGAGTGTCAAAAACTTGTCAAACATCAAATAGCTGTTACATAACAACATTTTGAAGTCTAGATTATTATATACAGATTGCACCTCCATTTTAAAAAATCCCACGTTCTAAAAATTAAGGGAAAATTACCACGTAGGTAATAAAACTTAGGTTTTTCCAAACTACACACATTTTGAAAGTGTTCATAGCCATTTGGGAATTCTAAAACCTGGTGGAGATAGGATATATAACAATATTGTTATTCCTGCTCAGAATTACTATTGTCGTTGCAGCAAAGGAGAAAATCAGAACTTCCCATCTGGTTTTGGATGGGATTCTTTCCCTTCATAATTGTTTAAAAGCCAAGTTTTGTAAGAAAAACTAATTTTCTGGAAATAAAGTAATACCCCGCTTCATCCAACTTCCTATTTGCAAAAACTACTCCTTGTTGGTGACCTACTAAAAACACTGATTCTCCTCCTACCAAGAATCCCCCAGTTTTTACTCATTCATCCACAGCTCCCTTAGAAGTAATCCCCCCCTAGGGCACCTGGGTGGCTTAGTCAGTTGAGTATCTGACTTTGGTTCAGGTCATGATCTCAAGATTTGTGAGTTCAAGCCCCGAGTCAGGCTCACTGCTGTCAGCGCAGAGCCCGCTTCAGATCCTCTGTCCCCTCCCTCACTGCCCCTCCCCCACTTTTGGTCGGTCTCTGTTTCTCTCTCTCTCTCTCAAAAGTAAATAAAACATTAAAAAAAAAGAAGTAACCCCACCCCTTGTTAATGATTGGCTCAGGAATGGGGGCTAAGACACAGTACTGGCCAGGGAGGTCAAGGGGACCTTGTTGGAAATTTATGGAAAATGTTTTCTTACCTTTAAATGACAACATTGGAAGTGGTGATGAACAGGTTTTAGAACTGGGTCTGCCGTTTCATGAAGGCAACAGACAGAGGAGGACAGTGCCCCAAAGAACAACCTCTGGGACAGAATGCTAATACTGCCAGATGAAGCCAACCCTGAAATCTGCCCTTCTCTACACTTACCAGTTATGTGAATCAATACATCTCATTATTATTGAAATCACCTGAATTTCTGTAACTTGCAGTGGAAAGAATCCTAATTAATATAGCAAAATTAGCGATTTCATTTAGATCACTAAAATAACGTCAAACTCCAAAAGAATGTTTTACTTTAAGGTAAATCCGACTTCTCTATATTTTTCTGTTCTTGGGCTGCTTGTTTGGAATTTTCGGGGGATTGTTTTTATTTTTATTTATTTATTTTTTATTTTTTTTTAATTATTATTTTTAAATGTTTATTTACTTTTGATAGAGACAGAGTGTGAGCTGGGCAGGGCAGGGGGTGGGCAAATGCAGAGAGAGAGGGAGACACAGAATCTGAAGCAGGCTCCAGGTTCCGAGTTATCAGCGCAGAGACCGATGTGGGGCTTGAACCTGCAAACCATGATGAGATCATACGTGAGCCAAAGTCAGACGCTCAACCGACTGAGCCACCCGGGCGCCCTGGGGACTGTTTTTAAACTTAAGATTCTCTATCACTTTACCTACCTCGCACGCAGGTGACCATGTATTTATTTCTGCATTTTAATGAATGCTCTCAAAAAATTCTGAGTTTTTGCCTCCTGCGTCTTGAGGTTTCATTGTTATACTAGCTAATTGTGAGTATACCAACTCCATATAGAGCAAATTGTGTGGCATGGAAAAGTTCAGAGCATTCAATCATCCAGGTGACTCATGAAATTCTAAGTCTTCTCACAGAATGTCAGTCAGTGCACACAAAAGTCCCCTAAAGTGTTACCCTGAAGTCCAGGGGTTACTCCACTCAAGTGAGTGCTTTCTGGACCCCACTGGTCCTAACCATTCAAAGGTTCCGTTGTTGGTGAGTTAACGAAAGAATTCACAGTACAAGGAAAATAGAAATACAGTGGTATATTTATTGTTCAAATGAAGAAAATTGCTTATTTGGTTACTTTTTTTATTAAAAGACATTTTCCCTAGGTAAAATGCACCACTTTTGATCAAAGTGATTTTGAAATATTAGAGGGAGTCTAAATGATGCAACCTTCATGCTAAGAGTTTATAGCCACGATAATAATTTTTTTTACTAGGTCACATTTATTTATTACATGTTTTGAACCGGACCCCATACTCAACTCCTTTGCTATGCTGTCTCATTTAGCCTCCATAATACTCCTGTGAAACAGGTTCTAGTGTTTCTTTGGCTTTCTAGATGAGAAAATGGAGACTTAGTGAGATTAAATCATTTTTCCCAGACTTCCAGAGTCCATGTTCTTGACCTCTATTCTAAATAGTCAATTTATATTCTAAAATAGTCTATTCTAAATCATTAACTTGTGTTCTAAAGGGGCTACAGACTGTTTATACAGTCAACAGTGTGACTGAGTTTCCATAAAGGCAATGTAGTCTTCAGTTGCCTTAATAATAATGGTCAGCTCGGAAGTTCCACTGTGTACCAGTAAGATTACATCTGAGGGGTATTGCCAAATGATGGGAATCACATGTGAAAACAATAATAGCGAGGAGGCGTTCAGCCAGGGGAGGATGACAAGTATGTCAGGATCTGGAAAAAATCTCGTACAGAATCATCTGGAAAAAATCTCCTAAATCATTTAGCCAAGTTGACCATACATTTTTTTTAAATGCTTATTTATTTTTGAGAAAGAGAGCACGTGAGCAGGGGAGGGGCAAAGAGAGAGAGGGGACAGAGGATCTGAAGTGGGTTGTGTCCTGACAGCATAGAGCCCGACGTGTGGCTCGAACTCCAGAGCTGTGAGATCACGACCTGAGTCGAAGTCGGACGCTTAACCTACTGAACCACCTGGGTGCCCTGGCCATACATTTTTTAAGTGATGTTTTATTGTTATAGAAAGAATACACGATATTCATTGTAAAAAAAAAAAGAAAGAAAGAAAAAGAAAAGTATGTCACATCCCACCACACCTTAGGGCATATCTTTGAAATATATACATATATCCCATAAGTCTCTTTTAATCTAGAATAGTTCCTTCAATAGTTGGGTTGAACATTAAAGGCTAGTTGATCTCCAGAATATTCTACCTTTTTGGATTTATCTGGTGACAGCCTCTTTTAGTGTATTTCCTGTGCAAGTGATTTTAAATGGATAGATTCAAGTGAAACACCATGGACAGAATACCATAGATGACGTTGTATACGTCATGTTTTGTATCCCATCAGAAAACACATTACTTCTAGCTGATCTACCATTAATCTGCTAAAATTGACCTTCATTGGAATGATTGCACTCTGGACCCACTGTGTGCAACTTTACTTAACCTCTTGTGATTGGAAAGTATTCTATGTGGAATTAGTTTGACACCAAATGAATGTCCAGGTTTCCATCAACCATTCGCCCAAGGATTTTAACCTTGATGCACTTTATCCAAATTGATGTTAACAGAAGTTTTTGAAATGATGTTTTGCTAATTCTCTCATTCCTTCTACTTTCATTAATTGGCATTTAGAGTTTTCCTTCATCAACTGCTCTGGGCCTCATTTAACTCCTTTTATTGACATGAAGTTACCTAGATGATGTCTATGAAATGTGATATCCTAGAAGTGTACCACAGAACACATAAAGTCATTGGATATGTTTATAATGCCTGAAGAGAAGAGTAGATAGCCGGCTTTATACATTTAAATCTGGCCCTCTGGAAAAGGAAGTACATCTGTTGTACATTGTTCTGGGGTGGGGGGGGGAGTTGTGGAAAGTCACAACACAGGGAATAGCTTTCTCATAATTACAGGTGCCCCATTAACAGAAAGGTTTTCCTCACAAAGAAGTAAGGAAGTAGTTACCTCTGGAAGTAATCAGAGGGTGAACCTATCATGGCTGTTAGTCCTCGAGACCATCCTCCCCAGCTGAAATATTAGAGGAACACATAAAGATGATCAGCAGAATGGAAAACCCAGTAGAAACAGTGCCTAGTCTTGTACCGACACCCTGGAAACCATACTTGTCAATCAACAAAATCCTAATAAAGCTAAGTAACATGACCAAATGTCAGAGTTACAAACCAAGTGGGTGCCCTTAGCTTCTCATTCTTCATTCCGAGGGGGACAGACCTAGCTGCCGGGGACACGGGGAAATGATCATGCGTGTAACTCTGAGGGAAGTGAGGATTTTTGGATGGCTCACTGAAGGGCGGACCTTACTTAGTTTCTTCCCTGCATCCAGGCACCGCTTACACCCTGCCACTAAGTGCACTGAATCCTAGAACAGCACATTTAACAAAATCTTAGAGGAGTCAGATAAAAATGGTATATGACTACCTTATTGCTAGAGTGTTCTCTGGGCTTCCCACATCCTGCTCTTCTATCCCTGTACGTATTGCCATTCCTTCAAGGATGCAGAAAATAATCCTAAATTGAAGACGACAACATTCTTGGACATGGTTGGAAGACAAGCCACCTTTCATGTGCAGTGTATCAGAGCAAATAGAACGTCTGTCCTGAAAATCTTGCGGTCATGGTCCACACCCATTGCCACTGACCTTGTTCATTAACCACAGACAACTCTAGACCAGAACACACATTCTAAGTGCAAATACTGGTAATATTGACAACTTGGCTCAGTCCGAAGTGACTTGCACTTTGTAAATTACCAAACCAGCAAAATTAGAGGAGATCAAGTGCAAAATTATATGTGATGAAGAATGCAGGTGGGTAAACAGGGTTCTCTAATACCATCTGCTGTCTTTCACGGAAGCTGGGTGATTACGATGGCCCAAAATGAAATATGCCATCTTCCCAGCTGGTGGACATAGACCCATTGGTTGTCTTGCGGACTACTTGAGCTGGGTAGAAGGCACGGTATTTGCACATAAGAGAATCTGTGCCAGAGCACATGCTTTCGTGTTGCGTCTCTTACCATATCATTGAACCTGCTTGAGTTTTTGGTAGAGTAGGTCTGGCATGGCCTCCTACACTTGGCCAAGAGAGAAAAGAGAACTCTACTTGGAGGAAGATGTAACTAGGTACACCAACACAAAGACTGGCTGTCATTACTAGTGGGTGGGTTGAGTGTAACTTAAAATGCATGGGCACAGGATATATGTCCTTTTACTCTGTACTTTTTGCTTGCTTTTCTCCACATGCCAAGGAGAGCCAGACAAGGCCACCTCCCTAGTCATCTGCTTCTCTCTCCTCCACTTTCCAGGCAGCTATGTAGTTAGTGACCCAATCACCCTTGCACTTCCCTCAGATCTGCATTAGAATAACAGTTTGTTGTCTGTGGATTCCCATTTTCCTATCGATCTTCATTATTAGAGATGCATCTTGAGCCCTGTGGGGATGACAAGC
This sequence comes from Herpailurus yagouaroundi, assembly GCF_014898765.1. NCBI lineage: Eukaryota > Metazoa > Chordata > Mammalia > Carnivora > Felidae > Herpailurus > Herpailurus yagouaroundi. The sequence continues at coordinate 15,357,540 of NW_024412430.1, read as the reverse complement.
AGGAAGGAGATAAGCATTCTAGAATCACAGCAAGAATAGCATCCAACTGGCAACCAATGCCACCTTAATTCCTACATGTGTTTTTAATTCCTTGTCATTGTTGTATATTTCAACTCCCTATAATATGCCATTTGACTATGCTTTCTTAATTTGTCTTAGTCTATAATGAATCTGTGTTTATTTGCACAATATGTGGATGCCCAACCTTTTTTTTTTTAATTAAAAGTCATGATGCCTACCTCCTACCTGGAAATCGGACCACAATTCACAGGAGAAAGGCACAGTCCTCCACGAGAATGCCCTCCCTTACACACCAGCCACCAGCCTGGGACTCCTCGGGCCATCCTCACTGCTAACCAGTTGGCCACACAGTCAAGGATTCCCACTCCCCGCCTTAATTTCGCTAATTTGCTAGAATGACTCAGAATTCAGGAAAGCGCCATACGTAGGGTTACAGTTTTACTACAGCAAAAACAAACAAACACAACAATAAAAAGCAAATCAAAGGCAGCCAAAGGGAGAGACGCATAGGGCAAGGTTTGGGAGGGTTCCAAACATGAAGCTTTCACCAGCCTCAGGGACACATCATCCTCCTGGCATATCCACATGTGACAATATGCAGAGTATTGCCCAACAGGGAAGCCTCATCTGAGCTTTTGGTGTCCAGGGCTCTTATGGGGCTTGATCACATGCTGCCCATGTGGCTGGCCGTTAGGTGTCAGCCACTCCTGGAGGTTCTGGTGAATACCTTGAATCTCTAGTTCTTCTAGAAGTTTGAACTGATACAGCAAATTCCAAAACACCTATCATATATCACATTGGTAGACTCTTCAGAGCAAAAGCTCCCAAGCAAACAAAAACACTCTTATCAGGCAAAATATTCCAGGGGCTAGAGATCTCCCAGCAGCCAAGGCAAAAGACAGAGCTCTCTTTGGGTAAAGCTGATTCTTTCTGCGACACACATCCCAATCCTGTTACAGAGTGTGCGTTTACAACTTGAGGTCTGCATTGAATTGAACGTATTTTTCCCCCTTAATCCTGCGTGGTATTTGAATCACTCCATGCTAAATAAGTGATTTTAAAGTTTTAGTGGTACAGGAATTGAAGTACGCATTTCTACGTGACAAAGAATATGCAGTTGTTTGATTTAGAAATAAATAAAGGAGGATTCCAGGCTGCTGCTGTGGGCAGTAAATCTCCCTGAATTATAATAAAACAGAGCAAATAGAATAACAAAAGGAAAAATCCAAGCACAACATTTACAATTAAATTAGGTAATAAAATATCCCCATGAGCCTAAAATATGAACAACCGGTGACAAATAAGTCATCGCTGTAGCTCCATCGACATCTGTGTGGTATGAAGGAGAAAGCTGAAGGAAGGCAAAAGGGTGTCCTGAGGATAGGAGAACCTCAAAATCACCAACAGGTACTTGCTAGAAGGTTCCAGGAGACAATCTGAGGACAGAATCTGAAACAGCCAATGTTAGAGTCCAATGCACTGAGATGAGTAAAGGAGTCACTGTACACTCTGAAATTTGGGAATTGTATGGCCCCAGTAACTGGCAAAACCGGAAACCTATAGGGACAAAGTCACACTTAGGAGACGCTTCTTGGAATAGAATCTAAATTGAGCAAGACAGGGACAGTGGGAAAGAGGAAAGAGAAAACCCAGATAAAAGTGGAAAGGAAGGTAAGAGGCAGCAGACTTTAAAAAGTAAATGGGGCAGTTAAAAAGGGGACATAAATACATAAAAATGAGCAAATCCAACCCAGCAAATTATAAAAGGGATAGCCACGACCAAATGGGACTTCTCCCCATATGCAAGACTGGTTTACCATGTCAGTTTATCCTTGGTTTTCTCCATTAACGGAAAAAGGGAAAAAAAGTATGTGATCGTGTACATCAGATATTGGCAAGCTTGTTCTTAAAGAGCCAGACTCTTAATATTTTAAGCTTGAAGGACATACGGACCTCTGCTGCAACTACCCAACACTGCCATGGTGGTGCAAAAGAAGTTATAGACAATACGTAAGAGAATGGGTATAACTGTGTTCCAACACAACGTTATTAAAAAGAGGCAATCGGCTTCTGGTTTGCTGACTCCTGATCTAGAGAGAAATATTTGTGATACAAGATTTAAAAAATACATCTCGGCAAACTGGGAATAGAAGAAACTTACTGCATTAATCACAGTGAATGTGATTTTGAAATCTATAAAGACCTATAACTAATACGATACTCATGAAGGACTGACAACGTTTCCTGTGAAATTGGCAAAGCGACAAGGATGCCTGCTATCACCATTTCTATCCAACTAGGAGCTCCTAGCCAGGCAAATGAATGGGGGCAAAGAAAATGTAAAAAGGATGGAAAGAAAGAAATCTATCATTATTTGCAGATAATGTGATTATCTAGAAAAATCTAGAAACATCTAAATGATCAGTAAACTTAACAAGATTGCTGAGTTCAAGGACAACGTTCAAATTTCAAGGAGTGCCTAGCTGGCTCAGTCAGTTAAGCATCCAACTCTTGATTTCGGCTCAGGTCATAATCTCACAGTACCATCGGGCCCCGCACTGGGTGTGGAGCCTGCTTGAGATTCTCTCTCTGTCTCTCCCTCTCCCTCTCCCTCTCCCTCTCCCTCTCCCTCTCCCTCTC
>NW_024412430.1:15337514-15354869 GCF_014898765.1 Herpailurus yagouaroundi | reverse complement strand
CTCTCCCTCTCCCTCTCCCTCTCCCTCTCCCTCTCCCTCTCCCTCTCCCTCCCCAGCTCATGCTCTCTCTCAAAAAAAAAAATCAAATTTCAATTGTTTTTCTGTATACCAGCCACATAAAGGGAGAGAGTAAAAAAATTTAAAGTATAAAATACTTTATACTTTAAGGAATAAATCTAACGAAGTACAAAACGGCGACACTAAAAAATACAACACAGTTTTAAAGAAGGTAAATAAGACCGAAGTAAGTGATGATACTTAACATGTTCATGAGTCAGAAGACTCTATCTTCTAAAGTGGCCCATTATCCTCAAATTAATCTCTGTACGCAATTTGATCCAATAAAAATGCCAGCAGGTTATTATTATTTTTTCAAACAATTACAAGGTAATTATCAAGTTGATATGGAAATGGTATGAACTGGAAAAAAAACACCTTAGAATCTTTATTGTTTTTTAAGTTTATTTTATTTATTTTGAGAGAGTTATAGAGAGCAAGCAGGGGAGGCACAGAGAGGGAGAGAGAGAGGGAGTGAAAGAGAGAGAGAGAGAGAGAGGTAGAATCCCAAGCAGTCTCCCAGCTGTCAACACAGAGCCTGTCATGGGGCCTGCTCCCACAAACCTTGGGATCAGGACCTGAGCTGAAATCAAGAGTTGGAGACTTAACCGACTGAGCCACGCAGGTGCCTTGGGACAATCTTTAAAAGGGAGAAAGCTGAAGGACTTACACTGTAGATGCCAAAATCTATTATAAAGCTACGGTGACTTGAACTGTGATATTTCAGTAAGAACAAACCTACAGAAAAGAGGTGATTCCAGAAAGATCCACATGTACTCAACTGATTTATGACAAATAGGATATATTTTAATGCAGTGGAAAAATGAAAAAATTGTCAATAAATAGTGCTGAATCAATATTTATATTTATAATATTATTTATAAATTTAATATAATATAATAATATAATATTAATATAATTAATTAATTATATATTATATATAATAAATTTATAATATCTAATAGTATATTATTATACATATTGCATATGTAACATATCTTATATATATTATAGTATATATATATATACACACACACACACATATATATATACAATTGTATACAATATAAATCTTGGCCTCTACCTACCTCACATGATAAATGAAATTCCAGAAAGATTGAAGTTTTAAACATGAAAGGGAAAACAGTTTACCTGTAAACTTTACTGCAAAGAGTTTAGAATTAAACGTAGGGGACCATATTTATGACTTGAGGTAGGTAAACTTTTCTTAAACAGCATACAGAAAACACCAGCCAAATTTTTTTTTAATGAGTAACGGTACTATTTTCAAATTTAAAACTTCCATTCATGAGAAGATACTCATATGGGGCTGAAAATGCAACCCAATTAGTAGGAAGAGATATTGTCAATACATATATCTGAAAAGGGACTCATATTCAAAACACAGGGAATTTCACCAAGTCCATAGGAAAATTAACAAAGGACTTGACCACACACTTCATAGAAGAAGCTATCCAAATGGCCAATACACATAGGACAAGGTGTTGAACTTCATTAGTCTACAGAGAAGTCCAACTTAAAACCATAATAAGAAACTACCTCAGTCCCGCTAGAATGGCTAAAATGAAAGAAAAAAAAAAAGTGTTGTCGAGGATGTGGAATAATTGGGACTCCGATCTAGTGTGGTGGGAGTATGTATTAAGACAATAAACTTTGACAACTTTTTGAAAGAATGTACTGTAGCCGAACATATATACATACTCTATGACCCAGAAATTCCACTTCTAGGTACCCAACAAAAACACAACCATATGGACAGCAAAAGCGTGTTTAGTGCATTCAAAGCCATGCTACTGGAAATAGCTAAAAAGTTACTGAAACGCTCATCTACAGTGGGATGGCTAGCCCATAGCATACTTACACAATGTGACACCAAACAGGAGTATGAAAGAACAATGTGGGGCGCCTGGGTGGCTCAGTCGGTTGAGCGACCGGCTTCAGCTGAGGTCATGATCTCACAGCTTGTGGGTTCGAGCCCCGCGTCGGGCTCTGTGCCGACAGCTCGGAGCCTGGAGCCTGCTTCCGATTCTGGGTCTCCCTCTCTCTCTGCCCCTAACCCACTCACATTCTGTCTCTGTCTCTCTCAAAAATAAACATTTGAAAAAAGAAAGAAAGAAAGAACAATGTACATCAGACCCCCAATAGGATGAATACCAGGAATACAGTATGGAGCGGAAAAAGTCAGAACAAAAAAAGTCCATACTGTACGAATCCCTTTATGCGATATACAAAAACGGAGGAACTGAATCTGTGCCGTTAGAAGGGTAGTTACTCTTGGGGGGTTGTCAACTGAAAAGAGGCCTGAGTGAGGGGCTCTAACGAGGGACTCTGGGGGTGGCTGATGCCCTGCCTGCTTCCTGATCTGGGTACTAGTTTTGTGGGTATGTTCCCTTTGAAAATGCAGTGAGCAGCGCACTTTGACACTTGTACGTTTCTGTATCTATTTTCAGCGAAAAACGGTAAGTGGAAAAATAATCCTGGAGAAAAGAACGAGATTTACATGCAAAAAGAATGGCTATAAGGTGACCATCGTTAAATTTGAATGATGGGTCCGTGAGGGCTAATTGTATTCTTTCTGTTACTGTTAAATATGTGTGAAATTTTCTGAAATATAAAAATAATAATTTTTATTGAATAAAAGTAATTATTAATAATAAAATAATAGTTGAAGAAAAGGGGGAAATTTTTATTAATAAAATAATAATTGAGGAAAAGGGGACAAAATCAAGATAATATGCATATTATTTATAGACAGAGAGATGTATAAATATGGGAACAGTGTCCCTGGGGAGGAGGAGAGAGGTGAGGCATGGGGACATTGTGCTTGTTATAAAGTTTTAGGACTATTTGATGTCATAAATATGTGCCTGTATGACTGTAATACATTTAAAAAAATGATTTAAATGTCAAAAAAATAAAAATAGTTGGAAGGAAAGAGATGAAGAAGTCCTGTGATTTTAATCTCAAATGATAATGAAACCATGTTTTGGATTCATATTACTTGAGGGAATTGGAATAAAGGAACAGAAATTAGAGTAAAGGGACTTGACATGCTATAATTTCATATAAAGTGTAACGCTTATGAACTGAATGAACAGGGAAGAAAATAAAGTGCAGTAACTCTGTGCTGAGGAATACACCAGAAACAGGAATTTTGAGACAGCGAGAAATTACATACAACTTAATACTGTACAAATATATTTTAACAAGGTAGTAAATCAATTCTAATTTTTCAAGCTCATTTGACCACATTGCATGGTGATCAAATCAATAAGCTTGAGAGACATCCCACTAAGTCGTGGTCCAAGGAGAACACTTTGGGGAAATCTGAGCTTAAGACTCTTAATAAGCAAAGAAGGCACTTTGCATTTTATGGGATTAACCTAAGGTAGCAATCCCCTAGAACCCATTAGTTAATCCCAGTCACTCTGCCCAGCCACATAGGATTCCTGGGCCTCACGGCAAACTCCTATAGCTGGGCTACTCAACTCATAACCAGTTACCTACTTCTTTAATTATTTTTTAAATGTTTTTATTGTATTTTTGAGAGAGAGAGAGAGAGAGAGAGAGATGGAGTACGAGCAGGGGAAGGGCAGGGAGAGAGGGACACACAGAATCCAAAGCAGACTCTAGGCTCTGAGCTGTCAGCACAGAGGCTGATAGGGGGCTTATAACCACGAATGTCCAGATCATGACCTGAGCCGAAGTCAAAAGCTTAACCGACTGAGCCACCCAGGCATCCCACCACTTGCCCACGTCTGCTTTAAGGTTGGAAAAGCAAAATATTTTCTATCCTAAGACTGTGGTAGCTTGTGGTAGCCATGTGACTTGGTATTCACCAGGGACACAAAAGCAGAAGTCAACAGGGAAAGATTTTGCGTTCCTGATAACAGGGACAGATACTTTCAGAACCCAGGGAGGTTCAAAACAGATAAACATCGTCCTTAAAAAACAATCTTATTTTTTTAGACTAAAAAAAAAAAAAATCTTATTGAGGTTGATCCCTTTCAGTGTGATGTTGTTAGAGAACCCTAGTATGCATCAGGATCTATCTTTAAAGCCAATATTTAAATCCATATATCCACTTCTAATGTTTGATTAAATTTAGTATAGAACTGCTCCCGATCCACAACGACAACAACAAATGTGCAAACACTTTTCTGTTTGGAACTTGCTCAGGAAGCTGTTATACTCAGTTATAGCTAAAAGCATTCTAAAACTAAACTCAATGCGCAATTTACGTATAGTAGTATATTTAGAATAGCGTCTCTCTTCAATAACACACGATCTGAGTGATCTGATAGCATAATGGGTTCAATAATTATCCATTCAGCCAAAGAAATGCTTGTCTAGGGAATTGAATCACCTCAATTATCCAGTATGGGGATTCATAATGAAATATCGAATAGGTTTTATCTAAATTTGTTTACTATTTTCTTCTTGCAAATGTGCCTGTAAATTATGTAATTTGTCTAGATGGTAAACGTGATTTAGTAGAAGCAGCATAATTTGGGGAGTCAGAACTAGTTTCCAGCCTTAGCTATGTCACTCACCAGATGTGGGATTTGGGTAAATTACTTAAACTCTCTGAGTCTTCCTCTCTCCATCTATGAAATGGGACATATGAACACTCCTTCTGTAATTAATCTAAGTAATCGACAGCGAATGTAATCAGTACATGTGGGTTCCTTTCCTGCTCTCATAAAATCCATCTCAAAGGTGGCTGTCATTGATTAAGATACTGAGGGTTCCAAAGCAGTAAGGAACACCACATCTTTCATTTTAGCCATTTAAAGCAACGGTTAGAATTTTTTTTTTTTTTTTTTTCAAATCGCTCAGACAAAAACAACGTATCCGTTACGGTAGGGTTCTACCGGCAAGACCTCCGGCCACATTCAGGGGATGAACCATTTTAGTTACGCCTTCCCACTGATGATGAACCCGGTAACACCAGAAGGGAAGCAAATGTTAAAAAAATGAAAGGCTCAGTTCGGGGGTGGGTTGGGAGAGGGGAGTTTATACAGATGTGATTACAAACCATTGGATGATACACTATCTTGTACCACAAGCCTCTGGGCGGGGGAGAGAGCATGTCCTACCCTGGTAAGAGGGGGAAGGAAAAGATACAGATGTGCCATCCTTTGCCTTTGATTCTTCTGTTTGATAAAAAATAAATCATTTTCCCTTGGCCGAACGAATATGGTGATGACCCAGGAGATTTTCAGGGCCTTCCTGGAGAATCACAATCAGTTTTTCTGCACGGGTTGGGTAGGTGTGCTTCCCCTAGCGATTTGATCAGAGCCTTCTCTGTGGCCATCATCATTCTCCTGCTCCTGCTCCCCTTGAGAACCCTGAGCGGCAGGGAGACAGAGTGGCTGAGGGGGGTTAAGTAAAGCAGAGGAAAAGTGGAGGTTCATGGAGAACCATTTCAGCGGAGTGTGGTGTAGTAAATCGATAGGGAACTTTATTGGCACCAGTCTGTAGGAATCTGCTTTGGTTTTTTGGGGGTTGTTTTTTTTGAGGGGGGGGTTGTTTTTTTTTCTGTTTTTTTTTTTTCTTTCTGTTAGATTTCTATAAATCTAACAATGAATAGTATATCCCTCCTTTCGGTCAGAAACATGTACTACCGATGAGTAGGGGAAATATAACCTCTGCTTTGTAACGCCAGTGAAAAGCTCAGCGGGCAATAGTGATACTCAGAATAGATAACCCAGAAGGCCGATTCCCCGGAACCAATCAGCAAGAAGAAGCTGGGCTGAATGGGCAAAAATCACCTGGGGAGGTTACTGAAAATACATCTTCCCAGACTGTAGCCCCATGGATTTTGGTTCTATAGGGCGATGAGGGGGCCCAGGAACATGTATTTTTGAAACCTTTCCAGGTAGATGAAACACTTCCGGTGTGTACATAAAATAATACGTAATGCATTTGCAATAAAGAATGAGGAACTTTAGGTTACAGACACAGGCCAATGGTCAAGATACTTGGACTGAAAGTAGCAAGAGTGTGTATCATTTGCTCCCAGTGCTGCTAAAAAGAAGGATGAATATACGTATTTGCTTATATAGGTGTGAACTATCTCTGGAAGTTTCTACAAAAAGACCATACTATGGGTTTTGCCTCTAGAGTCAAGAACTGGGTGGTTGGCAGATAGGAGTGGGAGAGAGCTTTTATCACAGCCTAACCTTTTGTATCTTCTGAAATTTGAGCCAAGAGTATTATGTATTCAGAAAGGACTGAAAAATAGTATTTCTGTAATGCCCATGACAAAATGTGGCTTATAAATAACTTTCCAGGTAAGTCTGATGTTCACCCAGGGCTTTCTCACATCCCTCAGAGGTTAAGGATTTCTCCTTCTATGAAGGTAGAACACCCGAAAGCTAACCACAGGGTACTTACGTGGGTGTGAATGCTACATTCCTGGAAATATCACTTAATTCCAATCAGTGGAGTTCACAACTAACTGTCACTAGATCCGATAAAGGATGGCAGGTCTGTTCACCAGCTAATTAGCCACCTCTTGAAGAAAATAGCAAAAACACAGTTTATAATGTATTCAGCCAGTTGGCTTTGAATTATGCAATTCCTGATTATTTTTAATAATTGGAAGAGATGCGAATTACTTCAAAATATATACATAGAGTCTTTATTAATGTTTTAGAACCTCCCCACCTCAAATTAGGGAAGTTCAACATCCCGTGAAATGTAGCCACGTTGTTCTTGATTAGCCTCCTCAAAAAAAATCTTGACTGAAAATATATTTTGATGGGATTCATTTGGCTTTTATTTAGAGTTGCTCAAGGACACCCACTTGAAACTGTTTTTCTGCATTTTCTTTGAATCTGTTAAAGACGTGGTCATTGTGTTCCGCGATGCCACTTGAATAAATCATAATTTCCCCACTTAAAATTTTGCACCAGAAAAATGGTTTTAAGAACCGGATGCTTCCTGGGGCGCCAGAGTGGCTCAGTCGGTTAAGCATCTGACTTCGGCTGAGGTCATGATCTCACAGGTTGTGGGTTCAAGCCCTGCATCGAACCCCGCATCTGCGCTGACAGCTCAGAGCCTGGAGCCTGGTTTGGATTCTGTGTCTCCCTCTCTCTCTGCCCCTCCTCTGTTCACGCTCTGACTCTATCTCTCAAAAAATGAAATAAAAAAGAAACCTTAAGAACCGTATGCTTCCTCTTACAAGGTGAGAACTTCTGCCAAGAACCTGGGGGTTGAACTTGATGTTCAATCATAGTCTATGGCAGATTTCCTAATTTTCCAAATTTTGGGATCATCCAGCCTTGGGAAAGGAGAAAGGAAAAGCAAATATACCCTGTTTATAAAATTTACGTAGCATAATTATTTATTATTTTTATTTTAGAGAGAGAGCACGCTCCTGTGTGAGCAAGGGACTGGCAGAGAGAGAAAGGGAGAGAGAGAATTCTAAGCAGGCTCCACACTCGGTGTGGAGCCCAACGCAGGGCTTGATCCCACAACCCTGGGATCATGACCTGAGCTGAAAGCGAGAGTTAGATGGTCAACCAACTGAGCCACCCAGGCATCCCCATAGCATAATTTTTTAAAAGTAAGCAAGACAACCTTGCCCTGGGTAACAATTTTCACAATTTCTGGTTTCAGTTAAAGTTTGGATCTCTATGCAAGGTAAAGCAATTGAGTGGACAATAATCAGGTTCTTTGAGAGGATCTTGGGGATAAACAAGCCAATGAGAAAAGTTCACACTTTTAGGGGCACCTGGGTGGCTCAGTCGGTTGGGCGTCCGACTTCGGCTCAGGTCATGATCTCACAGCTCGTGGGTTCAAGCCCTGCATCAGGCTCTGTGCTGACAGCTCAGAGCCTGAAGCCTGCTTCGGATTCTGTGTCTCCCTTTCTCTGCTCCTACCCCGCTCACACTCTTGTCTCTGTCTCTGTCTCTGTCTCTCTCTCTCAAAAATAAACACTAAAAAAAAAAAATTCACACTTTTGATGTAGTGATCCTTTTTATTTTCCAGCTACTTTTTCTTTCTCTTTCAAATTTTTATTTAAATCCTAGTTAGTTAACATATAGTGTAATCATGGTTTCAGGAGTAGAACTCAGTGATTCATCACTTACATACAATACCCAGTGCTCATCACAAGCGCCCCCCTTAGGACCCATCACCCATCACCCATCTAGCCCATCCCCTACGCACCTCCCTCCATTAACCTTAAGTTTGTTCTCTATCATGAAGAGTCTTCCATGGTTTGTTTCCTTCTCTCTTTTCCCCCCTTCCATATGTTCATCTGTTTTGTTTCTTAAATTCCACATGCGAATGAAATCATACGCTATTTTTCTTTCCCTGACTGATTTATTTCCCTTAGCATAATACACTCTAGCTCCATCCATGTTGTTGCAAATGGCAAGATTTCATTCTTTTTGATGGCTGAGTAATATTCCATTGTATATTTATACCATTGATGTAGCGATTCTTGAGTGGGTTGGCTAATTAGTGCACACCTTAAATGGATGGACAGGAACAGTGAGGGAAATGCTCTAAGGGGTGAGTGTCCAACTTGAGGAAAAACTAATATGTTTAACTCATTGTCACCATATGATGGTGCCTTGGGAACCAATCAAATTCTCCTGCTTTTCTCTAGTCTTTTCCTTGGTGTTAGGACCCATCTAAGAAAAATGACTAATCTGTATCTGGCAGAATATTCAGACCATGAAAGAAATCTTCTTGAACTAAGGGTATAAAAATAATGTGGCTTATAACTACTGACTATAAAATGGTGCAGCCACTTTGGTAAACAGACGGACAGTTCCCCAAAAGGTTACAGATACAGTGACCGTGTGGCCCAGAAACTCCACTCCTAGGTGTTAGTTTCCTGTTTGTCCACCTTACCCGGTAACTTCAATTAGTCAGTAGATGCATTAGAGAAGAGAGATAAATTATTTCCCATTCTTAACTCAAGAGTCAACTAGAATAGATAGTAATTATATTGGACTCTGTTTATTGCCTCTATTTCTTTCTGTTTTATACATGCATCTTTGTTTTTCTAGGTATATTGCACACTCAAAATTTTGCACTAAAATAATGCATTATCTGATTAAAAATAAACATACCTAGGGGCACCTAGGTGGCACAGTTGGTTAAGCGTCCAGTTCTTGATCTTGGCTCAAGTCATGATCTCTTGGTTCGTGGGATTGAGCCCCATGTGGGGGTCCATACTATCAGCACCGAGCCTGCTTGGCATTCTCTCTCTCCCTCTGTCTCTGCCCCTCGTCCAGTTGCGTGCACTCTCTCTCTCAAAATAAAGAAATAAGCTTAAAAATAAAGATATCTAGTATTGATTATTAAAAATATAGAAAAACATCTTGAGCCTAGTACCCAAAGAAACTTCTGTTAATATTTTGCTACTTTATACTTCTTCTCAGGGTGTATTTACATGTTTATACACATTTGTTTTATAAAAGTGGGAGCAAATGTTTCACAACTGTCCTAAGCTAATTTTCCCAATTTCATGAAATTATCTACTACAATATAATCCTCATGATTAGAGATATTATCTCACATGGACCTACCATATGCTTTTTGAACTGCCTGTCCCTGAGAAACAGATTGTAAGAAAGATTTGTGTTTTGTGTAGTAACTTCATTGGTGAGCACCCTTGGGATGAACCCTTCAATGGGATGGTAAAGGAAGTAAATTTGAGTCAAGGCGGGGAGTGGAACTACACTGAAGTTGCAATAAGGAGTCTGGAAGCTATGGGGCACCTGGGTGGCTCAGTTGGTTGAGCGTCCAACTCTTGGTTTGGGTTAAGGTCATGATCTCATAGTTTGTGAGTTCAAGCCCCGCTTCGGGCTCCGAGCTATCAGCAAGGAACCTGCTTGTGATTCTCTCTCTCTCTCTCTCTCTCTCTCTCTCTCTCTGCCCCTCCTCCACTAGCTCTCTCTGTCTCTCTCTCAAAATAAATAAACTTTAAAAAAAAAACAAGAGCCTGGAGCTCTGGAGCTGGGATGGTCCTTCAGAGTTGTCCCTCCTTAAGGCAAAGGGCCTGAGTCCTTGAACCCCTTTATCATCCAATAACTGAATGGGGACTGTGCCCCAGGAGTAGGTGTGGCCTTGGGCAAAGTACCTCTTTTAGCTAGGGCGATTCACAGCTAAAAATTCTGCTGAAAGCCATTAGTTGTCAATAATATGAGCAACTCAGGTAATAAATTCCTCAGTCCTGAACAAGGAATCTAGATGACACATAACAGTACTTGCTGAAGTCTATTTCCTGTGCCATTTGAATTCACTTATGTATTTTATTAAGTTTTCATTGTGTCCTTACTCTACTGTTTATTGTAGATTTCACAGACTTTGCCAACATTTCTGCCTGATCTAACCAGTGTATATGATGGGGTGACACCCCCCCCCATGTCTTGTGGGTCCAAAACGCTGCACCATGAATTTTTCAATCCATGGGTGTTGGCACTTACCCAATCATTGTCAAAATTGGGCAGTATAGCATATCAAGAGATTCCCAACAGAACCACATGGGTACCATTCTTCCCTGCCCTCATCGTGAAGCAGTAGCCCTGCCTCCCCCTGATGCTCAGAGTCAGGCACTCATGTCAGGATCGTGACTCCTCTTTCTCTGCACTGCTTTCTTTGCTTTCTTCTCCTCATGAGGACCTTAAAGTGACAGTAGTAGTTTTAACTGAAAGTTTGGTGGGACTATTGTTGCATCTTTTGACAGAACATTTCTCCCTTTGGGGGGGCAGAACATCGAGACCTGCATTGTCTAGAATTGTAGCAACGGGAAGCACCAATTCTACAAGTTGGTCCCTTGGAGGGGTGGTGAGCAAGGATACTCACTACTTCCTGCTCTTGGGCACCAGACCCGTATATTCTACCTACCGGGGGACATGGCACCACATAGTAGTCATGGATCTAGGGTGTTACTAGGTCTTAGAGCATAAACCCTAAGCCCTAAGCCCTAAGTTACTAGGTCTTAGAGCATAAGCTTATGCTTAGAGCATAAGCATAAGGCAATTGCCTCAGTTACACTTGCAAAAGGCTACTCTATCAGACTGGCAACCTATGGGTGGTGCAGTATGTCATCAAAACAGTGGGTCCCACAGTCATGTGTTTACTGCTATCATCTCCTTTGTTGTCCAGCGCATCCTTAATCCATTGCAATGTTGTGCAAGATCCCATGTCAGGGGATCAGATACTTTGTGAGCCCTTGAATTGTGGTGCTGTCTGAGGTCCTGTGGACCGCAAAGGCAAAACCAGACCTGGACTATCTGTTGATTCTAGCCAAGATGCATTGCAGAATGGAAGGGGTTTAGAGTGGTCAGTTTATCGCCACGAAGCTGGTTGGTGTCCTCGAAGATGATGCCATATCAGCACTTAGCACTGGTCTCTGTTGCTGGGAGGTGGGATATCTGGCACTGGCAGTAGCAAGATTAACCTTGATGAATGGCAGCCATTCTGGGCCCATGCATAGCCTCCGTCCCTGCCACTGTGACTTCTCTGTTCATGTGACCATTATGCCAGCCCTGGAATGGCTAATAACAGAGGCTAGCCGCTAGCAACTGGCTATGCCATTCTGGATTTTTCATTGTTTAGGGCCTCTTCTACAAAGAATGATGAAGGAGAAGAGGATGTTCTCCAGAAGGCATTTTTACTCGTGATGCCAAGATCTTCACACTTGGGCTCATTCCCATCGGCCCACCCATGTAAATCTTCCCCAGGTGCCCTGGTCACCAGTCTGCTAATTTTTCTCTTTCCAGGTCCTTGAACAATGAGCTACACCATTTCCCTAGGTTCATGAACTGGTATAGAGGGTCATTTTGGTCTGTCATTCTTTCCACGCGAGGGGGATGACCAGATGCATTGCCTGAAGCTCTGCCCATTGTGAGGATTTCCCTTCACACTTTTCTTTCAGAGACACTCTTGAGTGTAGCTAGTGCAACAGCAGCCCATTTTTAGCTTGCGCTCCATATCAGGATGACCCATCTGTGAACCATCTGTTGGGCTTCTCCCTCCCTGGTAAGCTAATCACCAGGGACCCGTCATGTGGCCATAGGTTTGTGTTGAAGGAAAGATGCCAATGCAACTTAATTGTGCCCTCTGTCCTGCCGATGCTTGGTTCTGGATTTACCTCTTCCATCTTATGGATTGCTAGTGAGTCTGCCCGACCCTATGACTTGACACTTCTCAGAGAAGGACTCGGCTGCGAGCCATCCGCTATCACTACTCCAGCAACTGGAGGAACAAATGCCTTAGCTCATTCCTGAAAAAAAAAAAAAAGAACTTCCGTTCTCCGAAGCTGAGAATTTGAGGTGCTCCTTGGTTTCTCGTTTGCTTTTTTGTTTGTTTGTTTTTTGCTATTTGTAACACAACTTTCAAAGTTCCTATTGTAAGCAGATAGTTTATAAAAATCAGAGATAGAAACCGAAAGTGGGCAAGTAATGAGATGATCAGAACCAAAATGAGGTGACGTGGGTTCTAGCCCTAGCTTTGCTATTATCTTTGAATTTTGTAGTTGACTGGTCATTTCACTTCTCAGAGCCTTAATTGCCTTATCTACATTATGAGACAGTTGAATGAGGCCAATTGTTCCCAGTCTAGAGTCTACTGCGAAGGTAATAAAAATTCAAGAGCTATTTCCAGTATTTTATTTAGTCTAATGAAAATAATTTATCTATCCCCGATAAGGTTGAGGAGGGATCAGGTGGGGGACACCGCACTGGCAGCTTAGGCAAGCAAGAGATCAGTATCAGATAAACCCTGGAGAATAAAAGAATCGTAGACCACCATTACATGATAGGTATTTCCAAGGTCATCTGGTCCAAATCAGTAACAGGTGCACAAATCCCCTCGTTATTATTATGAACCATCCTCGGGGCGCCTGGGTGGCTCAGTTGGTTGAGTGTCTGGCTTCCGCTCAGGTCATGATCTCACAGTTCATGAGTTCGAGCCCTGCGTCTGGCTCTGTGCTGACAGCTCAGAGACTGGAGCCTGCTTCTGATTCTGTGTCTCCCTCTCTCTCTGCTCCTCTCCCGCTCGTGCTCTGTTTCTCTCTCTCTCTCTCTCTCTCTCTCTCTCTCTCTCTCTCTCTCAAAAATAAATAAACATTAACAAATTTTTTAAAAAAATTATGAACCATTCTTTGAGCTCTTCCAGTATCATGAGGAGGCTGTTGCAGTCTCAGAGGGCTCTACTAATTACATTGTCTAGATGTGCTATTAGTTGTTGGTCTCCTCTCCTCACCTCACACCCTCTCCTCCAGTTTATTCCAGTTGAGCTTCAGAATGCACCATTCTATTGAAGCTGCCAAATCCAGTGGTCTCTATTTTGTGTAGCAACGTTGGACTCAATTCACCCTTCCTTCCTTGAAATTATTTCTTCTCTTGACCTCTTGGCTAGCATGTCTCCTGCCTTTCCTCGTAACTCACTGGTTGAGCCTTCTCAGTCTTGTATTCTGGCTCCTCCTTTTCTTCTACCTGATTTCTAAATTTTGGAGTACCCATTGGCCTGGTAACTTGACCCTATCCTCTTAAGTGGTATAGCCTTTCTTGTGGTTTCAGGTAGCTTAAGGCTTTCAAATCACTATCTTCCCTTTGTCACCTCTTCTCTGAAACTTAGATTCAAATATCCAAATTCATACTAGACAGTTCTTCTTGAATGGCTAGTAGGCATTTAAACTTAATTTGTCTATAAGAGAAATTTTTGTTTTTCCCTACCCAAACCCGTTACTTCCCCAAACTCCCAAATATCTGAAAATGGCACCATTTCTATAGATTTCTGAGGCCAAAAGCTTAGAACACATCCATCATTCAGCTCTCTCTGTCTTTCACCAAAGAATTCCCAAGTTCCATCACTCTAACTCCAAAAGCTACCCCAAACCTGACTATTTCTCTTTCTGTCCATTACCCTATCTCCTGCTAAGTCATCTCCATATCTTTGCCTGGACTACTGCTATAACCTTCCAATTCATCTCCTTGCTTGCTCTCTTGCTTTCTGTGATCTAATCTCCATGTAATACCAAGATGGGTATATGCAAATACAATCAGATCAAATCACTCCTCTGTTTAAAATCTACCAAATGCCTGGCTTCTGATTGAAGCTACGGTCTCGATATCTTATCTTGTCCTACAATGCTGTAAATGATCTGGACTCTGCACCTCTGAACTTCCCATAAACATTATCCACCCTAGCCACAGCCTTCCAGCCTAATTGGCCTTCTCTCTCACCTTAGAATCGTTGTACTAGATGCTGCCTTTCCTTAGAATGGTGGGCCTCACAGTCCTGGATGCTTATCGTCATTCGTGTCTTGGTGAGACGTGATGCTCCTTAGAGAGGCCTCCCGGCCACTCAGTCCAAAGCAACCGTCCAGAGAGTCCTACCTTTATGCCCTGTTCAGTTCTCTTCGAACGCTTTCTATACTTCCTGGCCTTCCTTTGCCTGTTTGCGTCTTCTCACTAGGATGTGAGTTATAGGAGAGCGGCAACACTGTCTGCCTTCTTTTTGTTCTTTTCTTGGGACTTGGGAGAGAGTTTAGCACACAGCTCACTAAAAATTTGCTACAGGGATAAAGGAATCAGGAGACTCTGGGACCCACAGAATCCAGCCTAACATTGGCAATGGCTCCCCAGCTCCTGTTTCTCAAATTTTGGGGTAGAAGATTTGGGGGAAGAAGATTTACAGCAGTAAACACAGTAGACAAGAAATGTCAATTGGCCAACAGGCACATGAAAAGATGCTCAACGTTGCTCCTCATCAGGGAAATACAAATCAAAACCACACTCAGATATCACCTCACGCCAGTCAGAGTGGCCAAAATGAACAAATCAGGAGACTATAGATGCTGGCGAGGATGTGGAGAAACGGGAACCCTCTTGCACTTTTGGTGGGAATGGAAATTGGTGCAGCCGCTCTGGAAAGCAGTGTGGAGGTTCCTCAGAAAATTAAAAATAGACCTACCCTATGACCCAGCAATAGCACTGCTAGGAATTTACCCAAGGGATACAGAAGTGCTGACGCATAGGGGCACTTGTACCCCAATGTTTAGAGCAGCACTCTCAACAATAGCCAAATTATGGAAAGAGCCCAAATGTCCATCAACTGATGAATGGATAAAGAAATTGTGGTTTATATACACAATGGAGTACTACATGGCAATGAGAAAGAATGAAATATGGCCCTTTGTAGCAACGTGGATGGAACTGGAGAGTGTTGTGCTAAGTGAAATAAGCCATACAGAGAAAGACAGATACCATATGTTTTCACTCTTATGTGGATCCTGAGAAACTTAACAGAAACCCATGGGGGAGGGGAAGAAAAAAAAAAGAGGTTAGAGTGGGAGAGAGCCAAAGCATAAGAGACTCTTAAAAACTGAGAACAAACTGAGGGTTGATGGGGGGTGGGAGGGAGGGGAGGGTGGGTGATGGGTATTGAGGAGGGCACCTTTTGGGATGAGCACTGGGTGTTGTATGGAAACCAATTTGACAATCAATTTCATATATTAAAAAAAAAGAAATGTCAATTGGCCAGAGATGTAATAAAATTAACTTCGTGATAGAACTTGCTTCATGTGTATGTACACATTTTCCTTATATCAGATCATCCACAGGACTGCAATTTATGCTGACGGGCCACCTCCGCTCAGAGTAAAGTGAGAGGTAACTTTCACGGTAGTTTTTACAGAATACTTGCAGCGGGTTGTATTGTTTCATGCAAAGTCCAAGACGTTTGCCCAGGCCGGCTAGACCACTTTTGTTCTTGACAGTCCAGTTAAAAATCAAATGGCAATGAGTTTGTGTTTGATCTTGCTGGGTTATGGGATGTCACTAGATATTTTTAAATACCCTAACTTGAGTAATTATAGTGCATTTTTCTGCAGCCAGATTTACTCCACGAGAAACACAAGCAAACTCTGATTCTCAAACCTGACCCGATCATTCCTTCCTTCCCCATCATTCCCTTTCCGGATTGAACCACCACCAGAAGTCTAATCATCCGTTTGTCATCCAACAAGAGGAAAATTTCTATTGTGCTTTATCGGTAATGACAATGTATTGAGTGCTTAACAGGTGCCAGCCACGGTTCTCTGTGTTTTACATAGCTTAATTCGTTTAATCCTAATGACACGTGTACTGTCATTTTGACCACATACAGATAGGAAAACTGTAGCACAGAGCAGTTAAGTAACTTGAGTAAGGTTAAACAGCTAGGAAGCAGTGAAGCTGGGCTGTATACCCAGGCCAGTCTAACGCTATAACCGCTACACTACTGTGTAAAGTGACAAAACTCTGATCTTTCCATTTGCTCTTATAATCTCCTATCACTCCTGTCACTTCTACAGCGTGCTAAATAGGGACTAGTGTCTTATCCGGGAAAGACATCCCAATTTCTTTAAAAGTTGCTCATCTTACATGATTCCAAATCTCTCCATCACCCAGATCACCTGTGGAAATACAGGCATGTCTGTGCATCCTCTTAAAGGGTCAGAACTAAGCATTAGTCGAAGTGTGGGTTTAGCTGTATATATATAGAGAGATGATCAATTTCTTCTTCCTGGATACATAATTTAATTAATGTAGTATCAAATCATCTTAGGCTGTTTGGTGGCCACATCATACTCTGTACTTGTATTTCTGTGAAATACAGTTTTCACAGGCTCCTTAGAGGTGCTATATGTACTTCCCCAAACACCTATCAGGAACCAAACAAAATGAAAGCTTCAGTATAGCAACAATAATCTGAAAGGGGATGGGGCATCCAGGTGGCTCAGTCAGTCAAGCGTCCGACCTTGGCTCAGGTCATGATGTCATGGCTCGTGTGTTTGAGCCCCATGTATGGCTCTGTGTGGACAGCTCAGAGCCTAGGGCCTGCTTTGATTCTGTGTCTCCCTCTCTCTCTGCCTTCCTCTGCTCACATTCTGTCTCTCTCTCTCTCTCTCTTTCAAAAATGAATAAATAAACATTAAAAAAGTTTTTTTTTTAATCTGAAAAAGGATTTCCCTTAACATCAAGGGACACATGCATATTCAAGCCTAAAATCCTTTAAAAGAGTATACACATGAAAAGATTTAAAAAACCCTAAAAGCATTTTAATTTTTTAAACAATAAAATGATGACGTAAACCAAGAAACATTGTTCTCAAAGTTACTTTAAGGCCTACTTACAGTACAGGAAAGGAAAATAATAAAATCCCACAGCAATTAGAACCTTCTGCTATATACATTTAGGGGGAAAAGATAGTATAGAGAAAGAAAGAAAGAAAGAAAGAAAGAAAGAAAGAAAGAAAGAAAGA
>NW_024412430.1:15283034-15337504 GCF_014898765.1 Herpailurus yagouaroundi | reverse complement strand
AAGTTTGATTTCACTGAAATCTTTCTCCGTCGCCTGCTGTAAAGCTGTACCATTGCTAAGTTTCCTGGCAGCTTGTTGTCTAGTATGTTCCCCTGCATTACTCTCTGAACTCAGCTGTTAGCACTATTTGTAATACCTGTGTGATCCTGGAGCCTTTCTGTAAAGAGTGAGTTCAATGATCTAGTCTAAAACTTCCTGATTTGACCTTTCTGCCTTGGTGAGACGTTTGACCGTGGGGCTGTGACACTACAGAGTTGCCGTTGACCACGCATGAGCTATTCATGAATTGTTGGCTCGTCTTTTTTTTTCCCCCTATGTGATATTGGGTAGAGTTTGAAAAACCCAAGTGATAGATTTTTACATTTATTCCTAACCTACTGCTTCCTGTTTTATTCATCCTATGCTAAGATCTTTGGGGAAGTCCATTACTAGCCAGCTAGGTTTCAGGTCACCCACATATGTGATAATATGCCATCTACTTACTTAGCCAGGTTGTTCATGAAAATGTTAACCAACAATTGGTTAAGGATGGGGCTCTGGGATGGGTGGGGATTTGTTTTTCAGGAAAACAATGACACATGAACCACTGCTCTTTGAAAATGGTCATTCCATCATTTACGGGCCACCCCAAACATACCATCAGTGGCTCCGTCTCTTTCTATCTTGTGGCCATGGACGTAATTCAGGTGTGCCACTCGTGTATTTCTTGTTGTTGTTAATGTTTGTTCACTTTTGAGAGACAGAGCGTGAGTGGGGGAGGGGCAGAGAGCGAGGGAGACACAGAATCCAAAGCAGGCTCCAGGTCTGAGCTGCCAGCACAGAGTCCGATGCGGGGCTCGAACCCACGAACCGCCAGATGATGGCCTGAGCCGAAGCTGGATGCTGAAACGATGGAGCCACTCAGGTGCCCCAGGTGTGCCATTTGAATAGCACTCTTGGGATACACCTGTACTCCTTAGGGGCATCATAGAGCAGAGGTTAAGACCGTGAATTCTGAAACGTGCCAACCTGTGCTTACATGCATGTTCCCCAGTTTTGGCATTGTGGTCTGGGGCCAGTTACTGCTCTAAACCCCTGTTACCTCGTCTCTAAAATAGAGGGAATAATACTTAAGACCACATGAGAAAATGCACATAAAGCACTTAACCTAGACGCTAACATCGACGAAGTGCAAAAGAATATTAGCTCTTCTTAACAGTAGTCGTTAACCTACCCAAACAGAAAATGAGGTGAGTCGGGTACAGCTTAATCTTAATGAGCCCATGCTGGGTCTTAGTGACTATCACTTCCCTTTGTAAGAATTTACGGGCTCTCATTTTATACTGTTTGAAAACCCATCCATTTTAATAATCCGTTCCATAATTTCGCACAGGGATGAATGTCAGGCTCACTGCTTTATAATTGCAGAATTTCCTGTTCTCTCCCAGTGAAAATTTGCACGGCATTTCCTGCTCTCCTCTTCTGTGACACTCTCCCCTTCTCCACCATTCTTCCGGGGATTCGGAAGATTCACCCCCTCTTCTCTCCAACCCTCTCACGAAGTTCACCTCAGCCAGGGCACTTGATGTTCTCTATCTTCCCACCTACCTTTGACATCAGTGCCTCTTAAACTAGTTTGTTCTCCCCCCTCCAGTCTGAAGATCATTGTCTCTGATGCAGAAGACAGGCAGAACAGGAACGGAGTGGCCCGGCTTTCTTGCTGTCATCTGTTGTCACCATCTGTCTCTAGCAGAGGGCCTACCCCTTCCTATTTGTTCTCTTGCTTGTTAGTATAACTTTCCAAATCCCCCTCTTTTTGCCTTATTATTTTATACAAACTTCGGTTATCTATTCCTCTTTTTGCTTTTTGTCTTTTCAAAATAGAAGCTCAGACATTTCCAGTCTCAAATGACATTTGAAACCGTTTCTCCCTAACATGTTATTTTAAGACTCGAAGTAAAAGCAAACAGTCATACACAATATGTGCTTCTGGAGAAGTTTAAGGTACTACTGCTTTAAAATGACCTGTTAGCCATGTCTCCATTTCAAGTGGATTCAGAAAGTCAGTTAAGAAGCAAATGTGAGGCGAGTAGGTAATGCGGACTAAGGTGGTAGCTATGGAGATGGTAGAAGTGGGCAGGTCCCGGAAATAGTGAAAATACCACCAACGGTACGCACCAATGGATTGGGATATGGGCTGTGTTGTGAGCAGAAGAAGAATCAAGGGTTGCAAAAGCTTTAAGTTTTTATGGGTTCGCTTGAGTAGTTAGGTTGATGGCAGATCTGGCGAGAAGTGGAAGATCTTGGAGCAGCAAATCGGGAAGGGGTATTAATCATTCCGTTTGACTGCATTTAAGTTTTCTATTAGACATCTAAATTGAAATGTCAAGTAGAATATAGGAGTTTGGAGTTCTGAAGAGAGGTCTAGGCTAGAGATATAAATTTGAGTTGTCTCGAAATGCCCAATTAAGATGATTCGAAGAGAAAATGGGAGGTGAGATAGTGGAGGCAGTGAGTGTAAGACAATGCCCTATTTTTCTACAGAGGCAAAGAAAAATGGGCGTAGCTGGGACAGGGTGTGGAATCAATGGAAGTTTTTTGTTTGCTTGTTTGTGTGTGTGTGTGTATGTTTGTTTCAATGGGTCATCTTAAAGTACGCGTCAGTTTGGATGGGAAGGCTCCAGTGGAAAGTAACAATGGAGTAGGGAAAGAAAAACTGGCAGCAAAAATTCCTTTTTTGAAAAAAAAAGGAAAACAGGGAAGCAGAGAGGTTGAACTCAGATAGCAGCCGTGACTTTTTTATTGTAACTCCAAGGGAGGCCAGTATGGGAGTATGGATACAAATAGGTTGGTGGGCGATCTGGTTGAAAGACGAGGTAGGTAGTTCTTACTGGAATGGTATTATTTTTGTATAAAACATGCAGAGAGGTTATTAGCTTAGAACAAAGGGGGAAGAGGATGTTGGAGATTTGAAATCATCTGCTGACATAGTAGAAAAGTAGATACATCAGAAAACTGGGATAATATCGGTGTCAAGTGACTCTCTGAGAGGTATGGTAATGGATTTGAAATGACTCTGGTCAATAGCGCTGTGATTTTCTCCAATTACATTGAAACCCTGTTAGCAAATGTGAAGACCATTTTTTTTTCTGGCTGGGTACAAGCGTCAAGGAGATAGGCAAGTAATTAATGACAGTTGTACAGGAACAATTATAATGCTGGACAATGGACTATAGGCCTGGTAACAAGAGAAGTGAAGAAATTGAGAGTGGTCTATATATTCTCTTTGCTTGCTTTGGGCTTATTTTGCTCTTTTTTCGGATGAATTCTTGAGATAGGAATTTATACTATTGGTTTGAGACCTTTCGTCTTTTCTAACGAAAGAGAATTTAGTGCAATAAATATACCTCTCAGCACTGCTTTAGCTGCATCTCACCTATTTTAGTAAAGTGTATTTTCATTGTCAATTTACTTCTGTATATTTTAAAATTTCCTTTGAAACTTTCTCTTTGATACATTATTTAGAATTGCGTTGTTAAATTTCCAAGTGTTTGGAGATTTCCTGTTGTGTTTCTCTCATTGGAGTCTAGTTTGATTTCATCGGGTCAGAGAATGTATTTTGTATGATTTCAGTTATTTTAACTATATTAACGTTTGTTTTATGGCCCAAGATGTGACCTATTTGGTAAATGTTCCATGGATGCTTGAAAAATGCCCATTCTGCTCTTGTTGGGTAGAGTGTTCTCTACATATCAATTTTTTGTTGGCTAATTGTGTTGTTCAGACCTTCTATGTGTATGTATTAATTATCTATTGCTCATTATCTATCAGTTCTATTGCTTGCTAAGAGGGAGTATTAAAGACCAAACAACAATTGTGAATTTGTCTGTTTCACATTTCAGCTCTATTGAGTTCTGCTTCATGTGTTTTGAGGTTGTGCTCCTTGGCCCATACACATTAGGATTGAAATGTCTTTCTGGTGGATCAATCCTCTTAACATTATGGAATGTGCCTCTTTGCCTCTAATAAGACTCCTTGTTCTGAAGTCTACTTTTTCTAATATTAATAGCCACTCCTGCTTTTTTAAAAATTAATATTTGCATGGTGTACTTTTCCATCCTTTCACTTCTAGGCTATGTTGTTGAATTTTAAGTGAGTTTCTTGTAAACATCATATAGTTGTCTTGTGTTTTTTGATATACTTTTAATGTCTGTATTTAACTCCTTTACACTTAAAGGGAAATTACTGATGTATTAGAACTTCAGTCTTTTTATTAATTTCCTTGGGTTCCTGATCCTCTGTCTCTCTTTTCTTGCCTTCTTGCAGGTTACAGAAACATGTTTCAGCCTTCCATCTTGATTTATTTATAGTGTTTTTATCTAGTCTGTTTGTATAGTTTTCATGGTGGTTGCTCTGGGTATTAAAAAATAGGAGGGCACCTGGGTGGCTCAGTCAGCTAAGCATTGGACTTTGGCTCAGGTCATGATCTCACAGCTTTTGAGCTTGAGCTCAGAGTTGGGTTCTGTGCTAACAGCCCAGAGCCTGGAGCCTGCTTCAGATTCTGTGTCTCCCTCTCTCTCTGCACTTCCCCCACTCATGCTGTCTCTCTGTCTTTGTCTCTCTCTCTCTGTCTCTCTCTCTCTGTAAAAAATAAATAAAAAACATTAAAAAAATTTTAATATGTATATTACTGGGGCACCTGGGTAGCTCAGTTGGTTAAGTGTCTGACTTTGGCTCAGGTCATGATCTCAGGGTTTGTGGGTTCTAGCCCCGTGTTGGGCTCTGTGCCCGACAGCTCAGAACCTGGAGTCTGCTTCACATTCTGTATTTCCCTCTTTCTCTCTCTGCCATTCCCACACTCACATTCTTTCTCTCTGTCAGAAATAAATAAACATAAAAAATTTTTAAAAATATGTATATAACTTATACCATTTTACTGGTATCAACATTCTATTACTTTGAGTAAAACGTGGAATCCTTTCTTCCATTCAGTTCCCTTTGCATTCCCCACTTCTATGTAACATTGTCTTGAGTATAGGATAGGGTCACAGTATGTTTTAATCATAGAATACAATTTACAAAATTCATGAAGAGAAGGATAGTTTTTTGTATGTGCCCATATTTATGTTCTTACCATTGGCATTTCTTTTTAACCCCTGATGCTCAAAATGGATTCTTTTATTATTTTCTTTCTGTTTGAAGGAAGTTCTTTAGCAATTTTGAAAAGTAAGTGTGCTACCAACAAATGCTTTTAGTTTTCCTTCATCTGGGAATGTTTTTATTTCCTCTTCATTCCTAAGGGATAGTTTTGCCACATATAAAATTTGGTATTGACAAGTATTTTCTTTCAGCATTTGAAAAATGTGGTGGCACATCCTTCTGGCCACCATCGTTTCAGGTAAGAAATCCACTGACCTTCACAGTGGTGGTCCCTGTAGCTAATGTGTTAGTTCTCTCTGTCTGCTTTCCAGATTTTTTCTATGTCCTTAGTTTTCAGAAGTATAATTTTATGTGTTTGCATGGAGTCCTTTGAGTTCATCATGTTTGGAGTTTGCTCAGTTTCTTAATTATACAGTCTCAGGGCTTTCCATGCCCCCCTGCCCCCTTTTTTTCTTTCTTTCTTTTTTTTTTTAACCAAGTGTAGAAAGTTCTCAACCACTATTCCTTCAGCCCACTCTCTTTCTTCTCTCCTTCTTAATGTATTTTTGTTTGTTTGTTATTACCTCCATTTGCTCAGGGACTCTGTTCAATTTTTTTCAGTCTATTTTTTTCTCTACCGTTCAAACTTGGTAAATTTTGTTGATCTGTCCTCAAGTTCACTCATTCTGTGTCTGCCATTTCAAATCTACTATTAAGCCATCAAGCAAATATTTAATTCTACTATTGTATTTTCAGTTCTACATTTTCAGCATCGTTCTTTTAAAAACTGTTATTTCTCTTCTGTGATTTTCTATTGTTTACTTTGCTTCAACAGAATTTGTAATGGTTTACTGAAGTATTTTTAACATGGATGCTTTATTTTTTTTTAATTTTTTTTTAATGTTTATTTTTATTTTTGAGACAGAGAGAGACAGAGCATGAATGGGGGAGGGACAGAGAGAGAGGGAGACACAGAATCGGAAGCAGGCTCCAGGCTCCGAGCCATCAGCCCAGAGCCTGACGCGGGGCTCGAACTCACGGACCGCGAGATCATGACCTGAGCTGAAGTCGGACACTCAACCGACTGAGCCACCCAGGCGCCTCTTAATATGGATGCTTTAACACCCCTGTTTGATAGCAGCACCTGGCTGGCTCAGTCAGTAGGGCATGTGATTCTTGATCTCCAGGCTGTGAATTCAAGGCCCATGCTGGGCATAGAGCTTACTTCTAAAAAAGTCCTTGTTGGGTAATGTATCTTGGTTATTGCACTTTTTCATTCCAGTTGTGATTTTCTGGGTTCTTGGAATATAACAGGATTTTTAAAAATCATATCCTGGACATTTTGGTTATTATTTTAGAAGACACTGGGTCCTATTTAGAGCTTATATTTTAGTAATAAGTCACCCTATGGTGGTTCTAGTTACAAATTAATTTTCAGAGCTCTTGTACTATTTTCATCTACTTGGTTCATCTCATGCTAGTAGGGTTTCCAAAGGTCCATAATGGTGCTGCCTGAAGGGGCAGGAAAAGTTTCCCAGGCAGGCTGCCTGGTGCCTCTACATTGAGGAAGGGAGTCTCTGACCCACAGGGAAGAAGCTTCGTAGGCCAGGCAACCCATCATGGAAGGATTCCCCTTTCCAGTGCTACCCAGCCACCTGGTTTTTTTAGGTAAATGCCATGAACCTCAACAAGGAGAGATGTCTTTACACAAGGGATTGGCTTGTGTTATTCTAGCCAGAAACCTGGAATCATATATGATTCTTCTGTCAAGCAGAAGTGAATTTACTAAGAATTATAAAGCTTAAGTTTCAGTGTCCTTCATTTGCAGGAGCCTTTTCTAAGATATTGGAACCTAAATGTGTTTGTATATCATGTATTTTTTCTAAATTTGCAATAGTAGCATATTTTAACTGCAATTAATTAAAACTGTTTTTATCTCTGACTTACCATTAATCATATTCCCTCATGCCATTGCTGTAGACACTTTTGAGATGTGGCTACAAAGAAGTTGTGTTAGGAATATATTTAGATTGGATTTAGTGAGATAACATTGTTATCCACAGATACTCCTACATACAGTTAAGTTCTTACTAGGTATTCTCGCATGGGGGCACTTTAGAAAGTTCCTGACCACTCCCCATGCTGACTCACCTCGCTTTGTGACACTAAGGCTCAGGACCTATGGTTGTCTTGTATTATGAGTATGACCTATCTCACGGAGAGGTATTTTGTAGAGAGGAGAAGTAATATTTGAACTTTGGGGACCCAGAAGTTTGGCTGTGGAACATTCTTCCAGTCATCAGATGTGTAGTATTTAATGTTTATTTAGCTAAATATTAGAGCATTTACTTAACTAAATACTGGAACATTTGAAACATAAAGGTGCCTCGTCAAAACAGAAGTTCTCTCTTGCCACAAATACTCAATAATGAAACATATTAAATTGTAAAAAAAAAAAAAATCCATACTTTGGATGAAAATTGCATGAAATAGAATTTACCAGAATATTTTATATAGACTATAAGGTTGAGGCTGTACTACAAATAAGAAGTATATCTGTATGTGACGTCACGTGTTTCATGTATCCCACTTCTCAATCATAAAAAGACAGAAGTTGACCAACCAGACTACAACAAAGACTGAATTAGTTTCCTTTTCTTTATCTACAAAATAATCTTACAAAATCATTGTCATATAAAAAGCGATACAAAGAGTTTACTGCCAAAACGTTTCTAGCAGTTGATTGATTAAAAATAGTATGTCTTTTTAATTTCTTTGGATTCAGTGATGTTTGTAGTATTTGGCAGCTTCTTAAATTTCTAATTTGTTGTGGCTTCTTTTCTCATTCTAAAGAAATACTCACTTTCGCATCTAATTTGGTGAGTAATTTTGTATTTCTTTTCTTAAAAATGATCTCACGCAACTTTGATCTAATTTGACGTTTTTCCCCCACTTTCAAACCCACATCTGACCTTTCTGGAAATCTTGTTATTGCCACCTTACCACGGGAATGAAAACTTTTTCTCTCAATTGCCATGGCCACCACCATTGTGACCACTCTTCCCTCCCGTCTGGGCAACGGCAGTAGCTTCTCTTTCTTAATTTCGTGTAACCAAACCTACTGCTTTTTCTGTATGTTTTCAAGACTTGACTGTCTTGCTTTCTCTCCATTCCAAGGTTTGAAAAAAAAAGCCTCTTAATTTTTCTTCTGATATTTTTGTCTTGTAAATTTTTTATACTTCTGTCTTTAGGCATTGTTGGGATACTTTTATATTCCTTCAGGTTACTGACTAGGAATGCAAACATCATTTAACAGAGAAAACCTTTTTTTCTATGGAATCAAAATGTCAGCTTTATCATTTACTCTGTTCATTTTAGATTTCATTTTAATGGAGTTAACTATTGTCTGTTATTGCGCTAGTACCGAGTGTTTTGAGTACAGAGTACTTTTAGTATCTGATAGAGTGAGTCCCCACTTGATGTCATTTAAAAAATTATTTTTCAATTTTTTTGGTAACATTTATTCGTTTTTTGAGAGACAGAGAGAGGCAGAGTGTGAGTGAGGGAGAGGCAGAGAGAGACACACACAGAGTCCGAAGCAGACTCCAGGCGCTGAGCTGTCAGCACAGAGCCCGACACGGACTCAAACTCTCAAACCGGGAGATCGCGACCTGAGCGGAAGATGGATGATTAACCAACTGAACCACCCAGGTGCCCCCCGATGTCATTTTTTAAAATGGAAAGTTGCTGCACATTCTTTTTCCATGTGAATTTTAAAACTTATTTTCACCAATTGGAAAGAAATATTATATTGAGATTCTAATTAGAACTGCAATAAATATAATGTATTAATATAGAAAGGACCATCTCTCCAATTTTGGGTCTTGTTTTATGTCCTTCAATAGAATGTTATCATTTGTTGGGGCGCCTGGGTGGCTCAGTCGGTTGAGCAACTGACTTCGGCTTAGGTGGTGATCTCACAGTTCGTGGGTTTGAACCCCGAGTTGGGCTCTGTGCTGACGGCTTGGAGCCTGGAGTCTGCTTCGGACTCAGAAATAAATAAATAAATAAATAAATAAATAAATAAATAAATAAACAAACATTTAAAAAAATTTTAATGTTATCATTTGCTTCATTTAGATCAAATTCCTGTCTTCCTGGATTTATTTTGGATACTTCATTTTTCAATTGTGCTTATGAATGGATTATATCTTATTTTCATTTCTAATTACATAATATTGATAGAAAAGCTACTAATTTTGTATGTGGCCAGTCACATTAACAAATTCTCTTTTTAGTACTAAGAGATATTTAGCAGAATATCTTGTATTTTCTAAGTACATAATCTTACCAACTAGAAATGAAGACAGTATTATTTTTTCATTCCTCATATTACACTGTTTCTTTTATTCTCTAGCCTTATCCATCTTTAAAATGTGTTGAAGAATAGTGATAATAGAAGAAACCCCAGCCTTGTTACTGATTTTAATTTTAAAAATGCCCGTTGTATATAATGTAATTGTTGGGTTTCAGTAGAGATTGTTTTTCTTAAATCTTGCATTGGTGTCGCTGTGGACTGAGTTATGCCACTCCCAAACTCATACGTTGAAGCCATAGCTTGCTATGTGTTGTAGACAGGGTCTTTAAGGAGGTGATCAAGGTTAAACGTGGTGATGGGAGTGGAGAACTGGTCTCCTTATGAGAAAAAGAAGAGACCCGAAAGCTCGCACTGTCTCCACCACATGAGGACACAGCGAGAAGCTAGTTCTCTGCAAGCCAGAAAGAGATCTCACCAGAACCCAACTGTGCTGGTACTCTGATCTCAGACTTCCATCCTCCAAAAGCATGAGAAAATAAATTTCTCTTGCTTAAGCCACTCAGTCCACAGTATTTTGTTTTGTCAGCCCAAACTAATACAGATAGCTTCGCTTTTTGTCTCCCAAGTGAGAATTTACTGGTGTAGATGCAACAAAGCCATAAATTGTGACCAACACAGTCATACTGCTGTCCTCTAGCCTAGCAGTTCTTGACTGCAGTAATTTTGGCCTTCAGGGGACATTCAGGAGTGTCCAGAGACATTTCTGGATGTTACAACTGGGGGAGAGGGTTGCGTGCTACGGGCATCACGTGGATAAAGGCCAATGATGCTGCAAAGGTTTCTAGAATTGCTGGACAGCTCCCCACGACAAAGACTTATCTAGTCCAAAACGTCACCTAGCACCAAGGTTGTGAAACCCTGACTAGCCAAGCCCCCCAAAATCTCCTGTCTCCTAGAGGGAGGAAAAGGAAGAAGATATCCCAACAGTAGTTGTAAAGTGCCCCATCCTTGGGACCACTGCCCCATGCACGGGCTGGGTCAGGAGGACTGAAGGGCTGGTCCTCAGAGCACAGGTGTTTGGTGGAACGGGACTGCTCACTTGGAAGGCCCCTGGAACAGAAGTAGGTCATAGGTCTTGGTATTGGGTCACCTGCCACTGGTGCTGAAGGTGTCCATGCCGGTTGTCACTGGTAGGCGTCCTTGGAACACGGGCCGGGCAGGTAGAGAAACTGGTCCTTTTGTAGCAGTGGGTACAGTTGTTTTTACTACCTGCTCCTCCGGCTGCCAAGACCTACCCCATGGCTTTCTGGTGTTCCTGTCTTACTTAGTTTTTCTTAGGAGTGGCTAATGCATTTTATCAAATGACTCTGTGAAAAGCATTGACAGAATCATGCGGTTTTTCTCCTGCAATATTTGGTGTGTTGAGCTCTCTTGATGGATACCTTCCATTCAAAAAGCAGCAAGTAGAAACTTCTTTCTTGTTACTTTCATCCGTTTTGTTTTAAGTTTATTTATCTATTTTGAGAGAGAGAGAGAGAGAGAGAGAGAGAGAAAAGGGCGAATGGGGGAGGGGCACAGAAAGAGGGAGAAAGACAGAATCCCAAGCAGGCTCTGCATGGTCAGTACAGAGCCCAATGCAGGGCTCCAACCCACGAGCTGTGAGATCATGACCCGAGCAGAAGTCAGAAGCTTCACCGACTGAGCCACCCAGGTGCCCCCGTCTGGTTTTTTATTAAAGCTACTCTAACTTTATTCAAAAGTGTTCATGTTTTTCTACAGTCTAGAATGGATAGACTAAAAATAATTATATATTTATTGATGGTTAGAAAGAATTCAGCTCTGAAACCATCTGTGCCTGGTACTGCTTAAATTATCAATCTTTGGCACGCCTGGGGTGGCTCAGTTGGTGGAGCATCTGACTTCGGCTCAGGTCATGATCTCGAGGTCCGTGAGTTCGAGCCCGGCGTCGGGCTCTGTGCTGACTGCTCAGAGCCTGGAGCCTGCATCAGATTCTGTGCCTCCCTCTCTCTCTGCCTCTCCCCCTCCCTTGCTCATGCTCTGTCTCTTTCTTTCTCAAAAATAAATAAACATTTCAAAATTTTTAAAAGTTATCAGTCTTTAACCTTTGTGATTTGTTCTATAGTTCTCTTCTTGAACCAGTTAGGTCATTTCTGTGTGTTTGTTTGTTTAAGATTTTATTTTTAAGTAATCTCCATATCCAACATGGGGCTTGAACTCACCACCCTGAGATCAAGAGTTATCTGCTCCCCTGAGCCAACCAGGTGCCCTGGTCATTTTTTCTTTTCTTTTCTTTCTTTCTTCTTCTTTTTTTTTTTTTTTTTTTTGATGTTTATGTGGGTTTTTTTTTTTTTTTTTTTTTTGAGAGATAGAGAAAAAGTGCAAACAGGAGGAGTAGAGGGAGAATTCCAACTGACATGGAATGGGGCTTGATCTCATGCACCCGTGGGATCATGACCTGAGCCAAAATCAAGAGTTGTACACTTAACAGACTGAGCCACCCAGGCGCCCCGATTTCTGTTTTTTAATAGCTTCTTAATTAGTCTTGCCTCTTCTAGTTTATATTCTAGTGGTCACGGTAATCTTCTTAAAACTGAAGTTAAACCATATTACTGTTCTGCTTAAAACTCTACTCAATAAATAAATTAACATTTGAACTTTTTATTGTGCCCCTCGTGAGCCATCTTATCCATCATAATTCTTTCTCGTGGCATTCTTTTCCTTCCTGTTTCGTTTCAGACATGCTTAGGAACTGTGCATTCCTCAAACACAGGGACCTCTTTCCTCAGAGTCCTTTTTATGGGCCTTCCCCTTTGCCCAGAAAGTTCTCCATCACTTCCGCATTTCACACCATTTGCTCCTTTTCTTGCTTCAGAATTCAGTTTTTAAATCTACCACCTAAGAGGCGTTCCCTGGCCACGCTATCCAGATAGATTTCCAATGACCCCAACACCCACCTGTTACCTACAGTAGGCCAAGAGTTTCTTTTCTGGCATCACAAAGCTGACTGAGTTGTCAACAGCCATTCAAACACACTTTTCTCCTCAAGGAAAACTCAGAAAAATACTGGGTTCCTTACTAGGAGAATTATCTCTCCTCTCCCCTCCTTACTTCGGAAAAAGCTCATGGTTTTGGAACCCAAAGGTATAACAGAAATCCAAATTGATTTTCTAAAGAAAAATTCTTAATCCCTTTGAGACTGCATATAAATGCCAGGAATACTTTAGAATTGTTAGCTATACAGGAATTAATATGTGGCTAGATAGGAATTAATACGTATAGAAGGAGACTAATGTTAAGAAAAGGGGGAAGGGAGAAATTATATTTTTGATCAAGGTATCAACTACTTAAAAAAAAAGTCTCTCCAAATGGCTTGCTGAGAAATACTATTTGGCAAGATAATTCTCAATCTGGCTTATGCTGCCTGTAGTCATTTTATTAAGCCCAGTGTTTTAACATTTTTGAACATATTCCCAAAGATCTTTAATGATCAATACATCTTTAAAAAAATCAATAAAGTAAACATGTAGCAGAAATGGGCCACTGAAGGCATGCTAAAAATTGGATGAAAAAAATTAACGCTATGAACAATGAAGAAATAAACCCCTTCGTCCTTACTAACAAAGTATGACATTTCTTTGAAAAAGACTTCTTTTACCAAGTTTAACACGTAAGTACTATCAAATGCAATGAATGTGCATGTCTCTCCATTGAAACGTTTTGAAAATAGAACCCACCTGAATATCAAAAATTTAAAGATAAATGTCAGGGCACCTAGGTGGCTCAGTCAGTTGAGTGTCTGACTTCGGCTCAGGTCATGATCTCACGGTTTGTGAGTTGGAGCCCCGCGTCAGGCTCTGTGCTGACAGCTCGGAGCCTGGAGCCTGCGTCGGATTCTGTGTCTCCCTCTCTCTGTACCCCTCCCCTACTTGTGCTCTCTCTCTCTCTCTCTCTCTCTCTCTCTCAAAAATAAATAAATATGAAAAAAAATTTTTTAAAGATAAATGTCAAGACCCAAATTAAGTAAGTGGATATAAGATAGACCCGTTCAGGAGTCCTATTTATAGACATGCTTTCTTAGTATAAACAGTACTTATTGGTGTCTACCAATGAGATGTTAACGTGTTAAGGTTGTATGGGTGTGAGGGGTCAAGACTTTGAATCCAGAGTCCTTTTTTTTTCTAATTTTTTAAAATGTTTATTTATTTTTGAGAAGGAGAAACAGAGCATGAGCGGGGGAGGGGCAGAGAGAGAGAGAGAGAGGGGGAGACCCAGAATCCGAAGCAGGCTCCAGGCTCTGAGCTGTCGGCGCAGAGCCCGAGGTGGGGCTGGAACCCAGGAACCGTGAGATCATGACCCCAGCTGGAGTCGGACGCTGAACCGACTGAGCCACCCAGGCGTCCCTAAAGTCCTTTTATTGTCACCTCAGATCAGGCACTGCTTTTGCTTTTGAAATGATGAAACTAGGTTCTGCGCGAAATTGACAAGAGGAAGGACCGCCTGCAACAGATGCTCTCCCGCTAACTCAGAATCATTCATGGGAGTCGTCAAATTGTTCTTCCAAAAATATCAAGTAAGATGAGAAGAAAGCAAATGTTTTTGCTATCAAGGCATAGACATTTGGTCAGAGCAATAAAATAGCCTCCCATGCCAAAAAATAATAAAGAAAAATGTGGAATGAGTAACTTCCAAAGTTAGGGAAATCATTTGACTGTGTCTTCCTACAGGATAAAAATTGACGTGAGTCTTAAGTAACCCACAGATGGAGGCAGTCGTGACAACGTGTTTGGGGCAGCGTGGTGATTGCAGGCCTTGTTATAATCATGGTGTCGCCAGGAATTTTGTCTGTTTCG
Organism: Herpailurus yagouaroundi; assembly: GCF_014898765.1. Classification (NCBI taxonomy): domain Eukaryota; kingdom Metazoa; phylum Chordata; class Mammalia; order Carnivora; family Felidae; genus Herpailurus; species Herpailurus yagouaroundi. The sequence goes on along the minus strand of NW_024412430.1, from coordinate 15,323,197 downwards.
AAACAGTTATGTGCATCTATAAAATGTGTATACATGTGTGCCTAATTCTCTAGTGTTGGTGATTAGTTCGCTTTAAGCCAGTACAAATTCTCTTATAGCAAATGTTACATATGTAAAAGATACTTAAAACAGTAGGGCCTTGAGTGGCATCCATGCATCTCTTTCTAGTCTGTTCATACTTAACTGGCCTATCGGTGAAGGGATAAAACCCACATTGGAAGCTCAAGTAACATTATTTATCAAATAGACGTGCTCAGTCTGCTTCTGCCACACACGTTAACCCTTATTTTCTGTGGCTCAGAGCGGAAATTAGTACCATTAAAGATGTGGCTAGAAACCCCACAGAATAGAGATGTAATTTTTCTTTATATGCAACCTAGTCAGTTTGAAAAGCATTATGATGAACTGGTTTCTATAGGATTGGAAAAGCAAGGGAGAAAAAAAAAGGGAAAAAAATGTCCGTAGCCTAATGCAATGTGACAGAAAGGTGGGGACTTCAGTCTGGCGACATGGGTTTGAATCACCATCCCTGAATTATGAGCTATCGACATTGAGCAAGTTCCTTAATCACTTGGGGTTTCCTGCTTTGGGAAATCAGGATAATGAAACATCACAAGGATATGATGAGAGTGTACAGATGTAATGAATATAGAAGCTAATGCAGGGGCGCCTGGGTGGCTCAGTTGGTTAAGCGTCCAACTTCAGCACAGGTCATGGTCTCACATTTTGTGGGTTTGAGCCCCACATCGGGGCTCTGTGCTGACAGCTCAGAGCCTGGAGCCTCTTGGGATTCTGTCTCTTCCTTTCTCTCTCTGCCCCTCCTCTGCTTGTGCTCTGTCTCTCTCTCTCTCAAAAGCCAATAAACATTAAAAAAAGAATGCCAATTCAATGTGAGAACCCAGTAGACATTTGGTAAACGAGATGGATTATTTACTGAGCGCTCTCTACCTGCAAGGTGCTTTTTATATGTTGTCTCATTTCCTTAACCTGTGACTCCCCAGCTTTGCTGGAAATTGGAATCACCAGGAAACACTTAGAAATTACTGATGTCTAGCTTCCACCCCCAACATTTTGAGGTGCGATCTGCTGTTGGGGGTATGAAAAAGGTCACCTGTTGATTCCACCATGAGGCAGTTTAGAAACCACGGCCTCACGACAATACAGTGAGCTAAGGGTTTAGCATGCCTGTTTCGGAGGGAAGAAAATAGAATTGGGGGATTGAGTTACCCCCGATCACGTGGTTAATATTTAACTGGCCGGTTATGGGGAAAGTGGTCTTGATGTATTATTTTTTAAAAATTTTTTAAATGTTTGTGTTTTTTTTTGAGAAAGAGAGAGAGTGCAAGTGGGGGAGGAGCAAAGAGAGAGGGAGACACAGAATCCGAAGCGGGCTCCAGGCTCCGAGCTGTCAGCACAGAGCGCGATGTGGGCGGGGCTCAAACCCACAAACTGTGAGATCATGACTTGAGCTGGAGTCTGGCGCTTACCCGACTGAGCCACCCAGGCGCGTATCAGAATCTCCTTCCTTTTCAAGGCTGAATAATATTCCATTGCGTATGTACGTGTATATACGTACTACCTTTTGTTCATCCGTTCATCTGTCAGTGGGTGATGGGGTTGCTCCCACCGTTTGGCCCCTACGAATAATGCTGTTGGGAATACGATTGTACAAATATCTGCTGGAGTCCTGTTTCAACTCTTTTGGGTGTGCACCCGGGTGGTGATTGTAGTTGTAATTTTTTTGAGGACCCGCCATCCTATTTTCCAGAGTGGCTACACCACTTGGCATTCCCACCAGCAGTGCACGAGCGTTCCATTTTCCCCACGTCCTCGCCAAGACTTGCCATTTTCTTTTTTGCTTTGGGTGTTGACAGTAGCCACCCTAATGGGTGCAAAGTCGATCTCTTGCACTTTGAGGATTTAAAACAGGAGTGACGAACTCAAACATCCACAGGGACCAAAGGGGTCACGAAGCGCAAGCGAGGCAGACCCGTGAAGACGTTAAGTAGCATCAGACACTCAGCCTCAGGGTCCAAGCAGCAGTGACGCAATGGTGATTTTTCTCCACTGCAGCCATCGTGACACAGCCCCATTGCCTTAGCGCTCTGGCCGGTCTTCATGAAATCTTCTGATCTGTAGGCGTTGAAAATGGATGTGAATTTAGAACCCTCTGCAAGCCAATATTCCGAGGCAACTAGGTTTGGATGAATATAGGATCTCTGGTATAAAAAGAGCCTCCACAACTACTTAGGTGAGAATCACACTGGGGGCCAAGGGAGCAGGAATTCTGGGTCTGTGATGGAGCGTGTGCTGAAAATGGTGGCCAGTGTGGCAACTGAGAACTGATGGCTACGAGCTCCGACACTTTGGCCTCTTGCTTGTCAGCTGCATCTGGAGAGGTCATGCTGGGAAACTGCCTTTCCCCCAAACCTTGAAAAGCATGCATTCACCTCATTTCTGTGCTTTAGACACAACTACCAGTGTAGACACAACTAACGGTCAAACGGTCAAACAATGGGACAAACCTCCCATTTTGCTGCGTTTGTCCTTCTGCACAAGTCAGCAGTAGGACACAGTGCCCAGGCAGACTGAAATTCTCTCTCAAGATATAAAGAAACATATGTGACCCTTGGAAACACATCAGAGAGGAGGTTGGGTAATGAGTGTGTATATGGGGACCATGAGAAGGTTCTCCAGCATTTGCCTTTGGAGAAGGACTGTATCCTATCAGGAACATCCAGAACTGTGTAGAGCAGGGGTCAGCAAACTTTCTGGAAAGGGCCAGATGGTAGATATCTTAGACTCTGGGGGCCACTTACAGACTCTGTCACATGTTCTTTGTTTTTGTCTTGTTTTGCTTTTTACAATCCCTTCAAAATACGAGCAACCTTTCTTAGCTTGCAGGCTGTGAGCCAGATTTGGCCCACGGGGCTGCAGTTTGCCAATCCCTTGGGTGAGAGGAACATTCCAGCTACCTTGTGTATACCTTGCCTTTCGAATAGATTGTTAGGAGCTATTCGGGGAAAGGATTCTTTGTATTTACCACACTTTCTAGCCTCGCGCCTAGGAAATAGGCAGGCTCAACAAATACTGCAAGTAAATGAATTCATGATTAAGAAGGGAGTTTTCAAATATTTTAGGCAAGATGCTGTCACGAATCAGTTCTCAGATCTCTTAAAGTTTTCTCTAAATACATAGCGTTAGTGGGGCACCTGGATGGCTCAGTCGGTTAAGCGTCCAACTTCAGCTCAGGTCACGGTCTCATGGTTCGTGAGTCCGAGCCTCACGTCGGGCTCTGTGCTGACAGCTCGGAGCCTGGAGCCTGCCTTGGATTCTGTGTCTCCCTCTCTCTCTCTGCCCCTTCCCCGCTCTCTCTCTCTCTCTCTCCCTCTCTCTCTCTCTCTCTCAAAATTAAATACACATTTTTTAAATGAGTAAACATTAAACGAAATTTAAAAAATACGTAAATAAATGCATAGTGTTAGTGATTCATCAGAGATACTAGGACTCACCATGGACACCCTGCCAGGCTGGGGAGAGAGTAGAAAGCCCGCCTTTCTTTCTGGATGAGAGCCAAAGGGAGCAGAGTGTGTTTTCTTATTCTCCACGTAAGAGGCAATGGTAATTGCATCTATATTTCATGGAGAGAACAAAGATGATAAGCACGAAAGCCCTGTACGATCACCACGGATTTGGGAGGTTTTAACGTCCCAAATTTAGGGCAGACACCATCACTGCACAAAGCTGACTTTTATCAGAATAAATACAATCGGTTCCCAATGAGCACATTACTGATACGCTCCCTTTGTGAAATGTCTATTCAAAGGGGATTTTATAGTGTTCTTCGGTTTCCAACATAAAATGTATATAACTCCATTGAGGGTTTGAGGGCAGAATTTTATCTCTAGGTCAGTAAAATTGCTTCCACTTAGTCAATTTCCTTGTTTGGTTTACGCATGCAGAGCTCCACGCCCCCCCCCCCCCCTTGGCACTGGGTAAAATGGGGGTAAATTAACGTTCTCAGGTGTCCCGGTGTTTTTACCGGCTTGACCAGGGTATACTATGTGTTGGCAGACTAGACAGCTCAGAGTATGATAGGAGGGGCTCCCAAAGAGTGTCTAACCTCAAAATATCTCATTATTAGCACTCAAGAGTGACATCAGAACTGTAAAAAAAATATATATATATTCCTTTGGGATATAGCACAAAATCTACCAGAGTAGCCTGTTAAAATGGGACACCTTGGAAGAAGTAATGACACACTAATTAGCACATTATCACTAATTGCAGACCCAAGAGGGATCCACTTTCAGGCCACCAACCCTTCACTGGTCAGCAGACGGGAAGGATTGGCTAGTAAAAGAAGTATGGAGCCCACGGCCTGCAGCAAAAAGGTCTGGGTAGGGCTGAGGACCGCAGGAAGTGAAGGGAGAGGAGTGTGGGGTTAGAATGGAAAAGGAAAATGCACGGAGAAACAAGGTGTGATGTGTCCACATTATAAACGCACTTCGTTCGTGAGGTTAACCAGACTCCCTAACACACTAGAAACTTCAGAAATTCTTAACAGAAACTAGCTTGTGTGAATTTAGACCCTTAAGGAAGGGCTAAAAGAGCCTCTCGTCAATTCTAGGTGTCCCGAGCAGGTGGGGGGTGGGGGGGGAAGAAACAGATTTGCTGTGAACGTTTACTATGTGCTCACTCGTTATTTAGTTACCCCCTTGAATCCTTACGACTACGTGTGAAAGAGGTAGTAATTCCCTCATTTTACCGATGAAACATTTAAGGTCAAATACCCCATATGACCTGTACCAAGTGGAAAGTTTAGAGCTTAATAACACTTGGTGTGAAGGACTATGCTGGAGATTTACATGCATCTTATTTAATCATCCCAGCAGCTCGTGAAACAGACATTAGGAGTTGGGTTTTGTTTTGTTTTGTTTTTTAATTTTATGGAGAAGGAATTGGATGCTCACAGGTTATTTAATTTGCTCAAGATAAGTGAGGGTGCTTGGGGTTCTCTCTCTCTCTCTCTCTCTCTCTCTCTCTCTCTCTCTCTCTCTTTCTCTCTCTCCCTCTCTCCCTTTCTCCACTCGCACTCTCCCCTTCTGCCTCAAAATACATACACGTTAAAAAAAAAGAAAAAGAATGCACATGTAACAAGCTCCCTCCCTTAGATTGCCCGTTTCCCCTTTTCCTTCTTTTTGTCCTCCTCCTTCTAAGGACCTAGACATCATTACAGGTACAGGACCTCATTTCCCATTAGGGGTGAGTGGCATGAGATGAAAGGGAGAACGCCAAATCCTGCAGATTAAGCCTCTGAAGATCCATTTCAGGGGAGTATTCCTTTAGAGCAAAGTTCAAATCCCTATGGATCTCTTTCCTTTTTGTCTTCCCGTTTCCAAAGATGAAGTCTGTGTTCAAGACAGAAGCAACGGGGTCCTTGTGGTTCTTTGGTGATAAGGGGCATGAGAGGCTTAGGCGGGTGTTTCTGCCTGCCTTGTCTTTTGTCTTGGTTGGTCTCCATGATGACATCTGTCCCACTCGACAATGAGGTACCAGATGGGCACCTCCCTTTAAAGTCTGAGAGCCCTTCTTGGCTCTGGCTTCATTTGGGTTCACCCAGGCTGCTTCCTGTCAACGGTGATGTACAGCGACTGATTCGATCATGGGGCCCATCTGATGGCCATCAGACACCTGCTGGGCACGTCTCGCCACAGCCGCCGGGCCTGAGGGATCTTTCAAGGTGCCGTCCCATAGTCCCCTATCCCTGCTGGTTGCTTTCCCTAAAGTGTCTTCACGAGGTGCCCTTTCCCTGCTGGAAACTTTTTGGGTGAGGGTGGATAGGAGTGAGAGGTACCAGTGAGCTGGCCCTTGGAAATACTCTCTAGGTGGCCTTCTAAAGGCAAATGGGTATTCAGTAATCCCTGCCAAGGCGACACTGGCTTCAGTGAAAACCTGGGGAAGATTTCCAGATTGACTATGCCATCTGCCATTTCTAACTGGTTGGGGGAGGAGGGGAAAGACATCACGCCCGAGGCCGTGTCTCTTCAAAAAGGCATGAAACATACCCATATGAGTTGGAAACTTTGGCCTGTACAGAATCCTGCACACAAATGCTTATAGCAGCTTTATTAACAGTTGCCCAGTTGGAAGCAACCAAGCGGTCCTTCGATAGGTGAATGGCTCACCAACTGTGGTACACTCCTACAATGAAATACTCTTCAGTGATTAAGAAAGAGCTATCAAGCCATGAGTAGACAGGAGGAATCTTAAGTGCAGATTGCTAAGTAAAAGAAGCCAGTCTGAAAAGGCTACCTAAGTGTAACATTCCAACTATATGGCATTCTGGAAAAGGCGAGAATATGGAGACAGTAAAAAGATCAGCAGTTTCCAGAGAATCAAGGGGACAGAGGGATGAAGGAGAAGATAGGTTCCTAAGGGCGTTGAAACTTTGCTGTCTGGTGTGGGAATGCTAGATACAAGTCATTAAACATTTGTCAAAACCTATAGAAAGTACAATCCAAAGAGTGAGCCCTAGTGGACACAATGGACTTGAGTTAATATGCACCAATATTCGCTCATCAATGCACATCAATGCACCTCTATTGTAATATATGTGCCATAACAATGAAAGATGTTAATAACAGGGGAAATTGTAGGGGAGGGTAAGCAGATATGAGAAATGTGTTTTCTGTTTTTCATAAATCTAAAACTGCTTTAAAAATTGATTAATTTTTATTTTAAAAAGGCTTGGAACAAACCTCCATTGAAGTGTATATTTTTGTTATTATTTTTTTAATGTTTATTCATTTTTTGAGCGAGAAATAGAGTGCGAGCAGGGGAGGGGCAGAGAGAGAGAGGGAGACATAGAATCCGAAGCAGGCTCCAGGCTCTGAGCTGTCCGCACAGAGCCCGACGCAGGCCTCGAACCCGTGAACCGTGAGATCATGACCTGAGCCAAAGTCGGATGCTTAACCGACTGAGCCACCCCGGCGCCCCTGTGGTTGATTTTTGAGTCAGATTTGGAGGACAGCGTGGATATGGATGGAAGGGAAGGAATGGAACAACTTTAGTCATGCAAAAAGATCTATGTCGGGGAGAGAGAGAGAGAGAGAGAGAGAATGAATCTGAGTGAGGACATTGAGGGGCATAAGGTGTGAAATGACAACCGGCCTTAAGGGTTAGGCAGAGGAGTTGAGCTGCTATATAAAAAGACTAAGCAAGCCGCTGTAGATTTTGAACAGAAGAGCGAAATGTTTTTATAACAAGAAAATACATATTAGTTGTCATACTGAGATTCTTAATCTCTTTCCAAGTTGAGTCAATACAGTTATCAACACCCTCGCTGCTTACCACCTCCAGAGCAACATGCTGGAGAATATGAATAGATCACTGGAGCCTGATTCACCATTAATTAACAGTATTATTCTTGTTAGTGATTTATAAAAGACAAAGGAACAATTACCGTTTAACTATAAATCTGTGTAGATGTGAGCGTCCCTGGTTTTCTAAGTTGATTCTGGCTCTAAGTGTCTTCTGAAAAACCATCTGGATATGATTTAAGCTTTAAAATGATGGGCTAATTCCATTCAGGTGCATTGTAAAATTCATTGGAAAAGGATTCCTTTCTTACCGCTCAAATGCTTCTGAGAGTATCACTTTTATATTTTTTAATCGTTCGAACCGTAAATGTCAGAAGTGCTCAACACGGAAACTTTGTCAGATGCTACAACAAAGACTTCACGCGACGTTAATGAAATCTGTTGAGACGTTGTTTAGTGTTGTTTGGGGTGGGGGGTGGGGGGGGTTCAGGACCCAAAGTCCAAACATTCTTCAGAAAGTCGGGAACTTGTTCTTCCTCGTTCGTAAACAATCTGAGCTTTTAAAGGAATCTCCTGTTGTGATATTTAAGGAAAGTAACTTTTCTGTGATTCTAGCTGCCTGTGATTTCTCCTGTAACAACACGGGTTTGATGTGCGGTATTTTGGGACCACCTCAACATATGAAATGTCTTAATTTGAAGACAGATTTTTTTTTCCCTGTAGTTTTTCATTTGTTTGTTTTTGTATTTTGCCACGGAATGTCATGATGAAAGTTTATTTGTGGCAGCACGTTCTCTCCTGGCTTTCTTTTTATGCTTCCATAATAATTTTGAGTGTGAAAGTTAATTTTCATTTACACATTTCACTTTTCTTTACCAATTAACTTTCATAATGTTTCCCGTAGGAGGATTAATTTCTCAGATGTATTTGTCTATCTCACTGATTTTTGTTGCTAAATTTTGATCGCACTTGACCATACTGATAGCAGTAAAGTCAATTTGTATCCCACCAACATGTGTTACGTGGCAATTTGACCAGCGGCTACACTTGAGTTTAACTTTGAACTATGTACCTGAAATTGTAAATGATATTTCAATGGAAATGAAATCTACTTAAGACAACATATTTTTTTTTGCTACTGTAATATTACATTAATAATAGCCATTTATATGTTAGGGGCACCTGGGTGGCTCAATTGGTTAAGCCTCCAACTCTTGGTTTCAGCTCAGGTCATGATCTTACACCTTTGCAGGTTTGAGCCCCACTCTGGGCTCTGTGGCAGCGTGGAGCCTACTAGGGATTCTCTGTCTCTGTCTCTGGCTCTGGCTCTTTCCTTCCCCCAACTGTACTGTCTCTGTCTCTCTCAAAATAAATAAATGAAACTTTACTTATTTTTTAAAATAATACATTTTATTTATTATTTATTTATTATTTATTATTATTTATTTATTAAAAAAATCATAGTCATTTATATTTTAAAAGATGCGTAAGGGTATACCAGATAAGATCTTGGTAAAAAAAAAAAAATCTTCCTTAATAAAAATAAAACTTAAAGGAAACAACCCCTGGGGCACCTGGGTGGTTCAGTCCATTGAGCCTCTGACTTCAGCTCCGGGCATGATCTCATGGCTCGTGGGTTCGAGTCCCGCGTCGGGCTCTGTGCTGCCAGCTCGGAGCCTGGAGCCTGCTTCAGATTCTGTGTCTCCCTCTCTGTCTGCCCCTTCCCCGCTCTGTCTCCCTCTCTCTCTCTCTCATAAATAAACATTAATTTTTTTTTTAAAAAAAAAGAAGCCCCCCCCCCCCCCAAAAAAAAACCACACAAAACATAAAAGCTAGAATTTCGAGTTGGAACTGGACTTTGTTCTTTGGAACAAAGATCTGGACCACATACATGGTCCTGCTCTGTCCCCCAGATTTGTCTCTTCATTGATGTGTATCACTAATTAATTCTGGACCACCAGAAATCTAGTCTGAGACATGAGCAGCTCTTCCTTAATAGTCTGGCCCCAAATGGACCTGTGGTCCTTCCTTTTATATCAGGAAACAGAGCCAGGACTGAGCCATTCAAAAAGTTTTTATTAAAGATTGAACAAAAACCCAGTGACCCAAGACAGCCTTCCCCCAGGTTTGCAGACCCACCCCAGTTCTGGGGAGACCTAGTTAGGTTAGGGTAGAGCCAGCTGATGGGTCAGATCAGCTATAACATCTCAGGAGTTTGACACAACAGGTGATCGTTTCTTGCCCAACTAAGTCTCCTTCCACTTGTCCCTCAGCTGTCTTGCACACATCTTCCAAGGTCTCAGGGTGTGCCTAGATCATGACGGATAAGGAAAAGATTTGGAGACTTAGCCCGTGTGCTGGGGGATCCAAAGGGAGTGACGAGCCACAGGACGGTTGCTCTGATGGAAAGCACCAGGACGAAGGCAGGGATCCAGGGCTGCCCTCTACTCTTGAAGGGAAATGAGGTCGTCGTTGGAGGTGGGGCCTCCTCCTCCAGCTTGCAAGGTGTCCTGGTGAAATCCGTGGCCTTGATGGAACAACTCCTAATGTCTTTCTCTCCTTTATTCTAATAGAAATGCTGTAATTAGCTCACAAAAATGTTAAACCTTTTTTTTTTTTTTTGCTTTGTTTTTGTTTTGCCCTGTGATATTGTTTGGGTGAGCATTCGTTTAAAAAATTTTTTTTAAATGTTTATTTATTTTTGAAACAGACAGAGCATGAGCAGGGGAGGGCCAGAGAGAAAGGGAGATGCAGAATCCGAAGCAGGCTCCGGGCTCCGAGCTGTCAGCACAGACCTGTCAGCACAGACCGCGAGATCATGACCTGAGCCAAAGTCAGATGCTTAACCAACTGAGTCATCCAGGTGCCCCCTTTTTAAAAGTTTTTAAAGTTTATTTATTTTGAAAGAGAGAGAGAGAGAGAGAGAACAAGGGAGGAGCAGAGAGAGAAGGAAAGAGAGAATCCCAATCAGACTCTATCCTGTCGGCACAGAGCCCGACGCGGGGCTCGAAATCACAAACAAATAGCAAGATCGTGATCTGAGCCAAAGTCAGATGCTTAACCGACTAAGCCACCCTTTTAGAAAAAGGAAAAAACAGTCTAATTCATGAAGGCCAAGCTGGATACAAAACGAGTTAGGAAAAACATTTTACTTAAATCTACTGTATATATAACAATTATCTTGAAAACTGTAGTATGATAATGATTACCTGAAGCAAACGGTTGATTGCATAAAGCATGAAGGCAAAGAAAATTGGTATTTTATCCATATCTAATACAGTCTAAGTGAGAGAATATTCTCATTCCTGTGGACTGAGCCCAGATTTTATTAAAGAAGTATCCTCAAAGGACAGAAGAATAATACAACAGTCCAGATTTAGTTGACATGAATGTTTTTGGTTCAATACCCAAAGTCCTTAATTATGCACCCTAGCGACTTGATGGACAGTAATGATTAATTAATTAAACTGACGCTTATTGAAATTCTACTTTTGTCATAGGTATTTGACCCCTGATTTTTAGGAGTTTTTCAACCCCTGGGAGAGATGGATGAATAAAAGATTATATTAGAGAGGGCTGGGGTCACAAGGGTGTAAACACACATGCACATGGGGAGGCATCTCCTATCACCCTGGGGAATTGGTAAGGGCTAGCAGTGGTTGACAGGCTCAAACCTGAGGGTCAGAATGTCTGGGTTTAATTCCGTACCCTATAATGTAATTGTCGTGTGACCTTGTGCACGCTGAGTCATCTCTCAAAACATCTGGGTTTTTTTTTTAACTTTTTAAAGTTTATTTATTTTGAGAGAGAGCGCGCAGGGGAGGGGCAGAGAGAGAGAGAGAGAGAGAGAGAGAGAGAATCCCAAACAGGCTCTGTGTTGTCAGCTCAGAGCCCAACGTGGGGCTCCATCTCATGAACCGTGAGATCGTGACCTGAGCTGAAACCAAGAGTCAGATGCTTGACTGATTGAGCCACCCTGGTGCCCTTCAAAACATCAGTTTCTTAATCTGCAAAGTGAAGAAAGCAGAGGCACCTTTCTTTTTTTTTTTTTTTTTTTTTTAATTTTTTTTTCAAAGTTTTATTTATTTTTGGGACAGAGAGAGACAGAGCATGAACGGGGGAAGGGCAGAGAGAGAGGGGGAGACACAGAATCGGAAACAGGCTCCAGGCTCTGAGCCATCAGCCCAGAGCCTGACGCGGGGCTCAAACTCACGGACCGCGAGATCGTGATCTGGCTGAAGTTGGATGCTTAACCGACTGCGCCACCCAGGCGCCCCGAGGCACCTTTCTTAATGAGGTTTAAGTGAGATGATGTACGAAAGCATTTGATGGAGTGCCACTAAGATTGGAAATGCTCAATTTATGTTGGCTCTTAACTACTGACAGACGAGGTGATGCTTGACAGGCATTGTGTGGGGTGAGTCGGAGTTAGGGAAGAGGGAAATGGAAGGAAGACTTTCGGGGAGAAGCAATGACCTGGGTTAGCCACAGACACGTGAAACAGAGTAGCATCCCTAGATAAACGCATGTGGCTTCAACCTCCTCTGCTTTAATCCATTTTCATGAAGCCCAGCATGTCCTTGCAGTTGGCATGGAAATAACACAAAAAGCTGGCTACAAACATTTGTGATTCGCCTCAGGAATTCCTTGAGACGGACCTTCCTTCCAACCCTCCTGCATCCTTGATTTACTCAGTTTTTGAATTCGGTTTGGCTCCAGGGTTCGTTCTCTGCTCTCAGCCTGGCTCTCGGGTTTGGGCTGTTATCACAGACCTCACCATGCACTCCAGAAGACACAGCTCTTGGTATTTGCCCACTGGCTCTATGAACGGCAGCCACAACTGGGATATACCTTACCGTTCCAGTCACCCTCCTGGGTACGCGCTAGCTTAGCCCGAGAGGCATCCTGCGCCACCAGACAGGGAGGACGACCGGCCAATTGTCTAGAAAGATAGGCTTAGGCCAAATGGTAGTAAGTGTTGTGTGTTCAGCTAGGAATCTGAACAATACCCTCAAAACTATGAAGAACCAGGGTGGCTCAGTCGGTTAAGCGTCTGACTTCAGCTCAGGTCATGATCTCACGGTTCGTGAGTTCGAGCCCCATGTCGGGCTCTGTGCTGACAGCTCGGAGCCTGGAGCCTGCTTTGGATTCTGTGTCTCCCTCTCTCTCTGCCCCTTCCCTGCTCTCTCTCTCTCTGTCTCTCTCTCTCTCTCTCTCAAAAATAAATAAACATTTTAAAAAGTTAAAAAAAAAAACTGTGAAGAACCACTGAAGGAGTTTACATAGAGGAAAGACATCATCAGATTTCTATTTTTTTTTTCAACGTTTATTTATTTTTGGGACAGAGAGAGACAGAGCATGAACGGGGGAGGGGCAGAGAGAGAGGGAGACACAGAATCGGAAACAGGCTCCAGGCTCTGAGCCATCAGCCCAGAGCCTGACGCGGGGCTCGAACTCACGGACCGCAAGATCGTGACCTGGCTGAAGTTGGACGCTTAACCGACTGCGCCACCCAGGCGCCCCCAGATTTCTATTTTAAGCTTATGCTAGTAGCAGTTTCTAGATCAGATAAAAGAAAAACCATTGGGAATGTCTGCTCAGCTAATCCCGGGGAGACGGGACTGTTCTAAAACAGTGGCAGCGGGGAAGGAGGAAATACAGTGAGCGTGAAAGAGATAAATGATGAAAGAGACAGAGTGTTTTGGACTTGGTGACTCACTGGCTACAGGAGGTAAGTGGTAGGAGTCTAACATGACCACCAGATTTCTAGCTCAGGCAACTAGAATGGAGGTGATGCCATTCATCAGGAAAAGGATAAAAAATTAAATTTTAGGATAAAAATGGTAAGGTCAAGTGTCAGATAGATATCCTGAGTTGAAGGTGTTTGTGGGACTCTAGGTAGAGATGCCCATCAGCAGAGAAGTCTGGGCCTTCCTGAACATGCAGATTTTTAAATGAGCACGTGGAAAGGGAGGCAGACGATGATTCTTGTTTTCAGACTAGGTATATATCTTCTATCATAAACGAGAAGTTCTTCTGTTCTAAAAATCAGTGTCCGGCGATTTTGGAGGCATTATAGGATCCTAGAGTACCTGATTTTCATTAGATTAATGAATGAATCAGACCAAAAGGTTCAGCAATCACATACTTTACCTTTTGCTATCTTTATAGGCATATCTTTAAAAAAGATTTTTTAGGGGCGCCTGGGTGGCGCAGTCGGTTGAGCGTCCGACTTCAGCCAGGTCACGATCTCGCGGTCCGTGAGTTCGAGCCCCGCGTTGGGCTCTGGGCTGATGGCTCAGAGCCTGGAGCCTGTTTCCAATTCTGTGTCTTCCTCTCTCTCTTCCCCTCCCCCATTCATGCTCTGTCTCTCTCTGTCCCAAACGTTGAAAAAAAAATTTTTTTTTTAAATTTAAAAAAATAAAAAAGATTTTTTAATGTTTATTTTGGAGGGGGGCGGGCAGAGACAGACTGTGAGCAGGGGAGGGGCAGCAAGAGAAGGAGACACAGAATCCAAAGCAGCTTCAGGCTCTGAGCTGTCAGCACTGAGCCCGACGCGGGGCTCAAACCAGGAACCATGAGATCATGCCCTGAGCTGAAGTCGGACGCTTAACCGACTGAGCCACCCAGGCGTCCCAATAGGCGTATCTTTTAAAGCATTTTTGAAAGGTCTGCATTCATCATTAATTCAAGCTGGCCTACTCATTTATTTGGGGGAAAAAAAAAAGGATTTGTGTTTAGTCAACCTATATAACTGTCCGTACCTTGGAGGGGCACCAGAGTGAATTGTAGGCCCTCAGCTAGGTGTATGTATCCTGACTCTACAATGCTGCAAAAATTGTGACCTAGGAACAATTATTTAAGCTCTCCAGGCCTCATTTTCTCAATATCCAAAAGTGGGAATTACAATAGTACTTATTTCTTAGGGTTTTTGGAAGGATGAGTGAATATACATTTCACTGACTGGCACAGGGAGAAACTTCAATAGATGTTAGTTGTCATTATTATCCAGGATAACACAAGAAAATTCCACTGGAAAACATCTCCTCTCACTACTGCATTATTTAATTTCACTTCAGGTAAAATCATGTTCCTCCTGAACATGGGCATAAAACATTGCAGGGGGACCCCGATGGCTCAGTGGGTTAAACGTCCGACTCTTAATTTCAGCTCAGGTCATGATCTCATGGTTTGTGAGTTCGAGTCCCACATCAGGCTCTGCTGATGGCTCAGAGCCTGGAGTCTGCTTCGGATTCTGTGTCTCCCTCTCTCTCTGCCCCACCCCCACTTGCACTCTGTCTCTCTCTAAAATAAATAAACATTAAAGAAATTTTTAAACCATATTTTTAAAAAATTGCAAATTTATATGCTGCATTGATTTTTTTTAAATCATTATTTGTAACTACTAATAAGGGATGGATGGATATATATACACACATATATATATACAGATTTATATCTCACATTAATAATAGTATACATGTTGAGAGATCAAACATAAAAGAAACATAGCTACCAGTGTGGTTAAAGTGAACATATGTTAAGAATATCTAAACAATACTTTGGATTTACATAGCACAAAGAGTCCAAAATATTTCCTAAGTCTAAATTATTTTTCTAAATGGTTGAAAAATTTCAATGGTGTTTCAAAAACTTTCCCACAGCTTTTAGGAGGTAGTTTGCCACATTTAACTTTACAGAAAAATATACGGACCATGCAAACACGTGGTGTTTGCCATAGTGAAACACAATTACATTAATTAGATACATAAAAGCCTATTAATAGGGATAAAATTTGCTTTCATGAATAGCTGTTTCATCAACATTTTACTATGTTAAATATTTTATACAAGGTTCAGAGTTAGTAAAAATTCAAATTCTAGTATGTCAATTGCAATATTCCTGTATTGAGTTTTACTAATAGAAAGTAGAATGTAGCATTTTAAACATCTGTGGGAATTATACAAATTCAAAAACTAAACTGCACTGAAATACGTACGTGTCAGGGCACCTGGGTGGCTCAGTCGGTGAAGCGTCCGACTTCGGCTCAGGTCATGATCTCACGGTTCGTGGGTTTGAGCCCCGCGTTGGGCTCTGTGCTGACAGCTCAGAGCCTGGAGCCTGCTTTGGATTCTGTGTCTCCCTCTCTCTCTCTCTCTCTCTCTCTCTCTCTCTCTGCCCCTTCCCTGCTCTTGTTCTGTCTCTCTCTGTCTCAAAAATAAATAAACATTAAAAAAATTTTTAAATATGTATGTATCTATTCAAGAAGGAGCTCAAAACTGTGATACTGTTTCAGGTTGTTTCACCAAAAACCGGGTAACCATTTTAAATTATAAAGTTGCAGTGAGACCATTGCACTGCTCACACTTTTTAGGGAGATCCACTTTAAAGTGAGGTATTCCTTAAACTTTAAACATCGCTAATCCTTTTATAGATCATTATAGATCAAACACTGAAGCCCAGAGAGATGATGTGATTTCCTCAAAATAACACTGAAATAAAGCTAGTTCTAAAACCCAAATTGAAAATAAATTGAGTAAATTCTTGTGATAATAGATCGCCAGGAGAAAGTTGACCAGATAATATGCACCTTTCTTAATAGGAAGTGCAATGTATTTTAAATCATTTTGGAGGCCATTGGTGAAAAGCTAAATGTAGGATGGTCTAACACTAGTAACACATTAATGTGAGAAGGAAGGTGTATTTGGATGAAGAGGGAAATGCCTCTTCTTCCTTTAAAAGTAACCATCTGCAGCCTTCAGAACTGGAGAAGGGAGAAAAAGTGCCTAATTATATAGCCTCCAAGTTCATTTAAAATCCCGTTTGAGGGGCGCCTGGGTGGCTCAGTAGGTTGAGCGTCCAACTTCAGCTCAGGTCATGATCTTGCAGTTGGTGGGTTCGAGCCCCGCGTCGGGCTCTGGGCTGACAGCTCAGAGCCTGGAGCCTGCTTTGGATTCTGTGTCTTCCTTTCTCTGCCTGTCCCCTGCTCGTGTTCTGTCTCTCTGTCTCTCAAAAATGAATAAAAGGTTAAAAAAAAAAAATTAAAAAAAAATCCCACTTAGAATTCACAAAATTCCAAACTTGTGAAGGAGTAAAACTATAGCACAAACAGAAGTTAGAAATTGAGAACCTTTTGGGGTGTCTGGCTGACACAGTCATTTAAGCATCCGACTCTTGATTTCAGGTCCCGTCATGATCTCAGGGTTTGTGAGTTCAAGCCCCGAGGTGGGCAGTGTGCTGATAGCCTGTTTGGGATTCTCTCTCTCTGCCCCTCCCCCACTTGCACACTCTGTCCCTCCCTCCCTCCCTCTCTCTCTCTCTCAAAATAAATAAAAACAAATTTAAAAAAGAAAAGAAATCAAGAAACTTTTCTATAGTCTGTGGAAGAAATTTATGGAACGAAAAATCAATTTGTGGGGAGTTAGGAGAGTACAAGGATTCCAAACTGTGAACCATTAAGGAATAATATTTCAGAGGAGCAAAGGATTGCATTTGGTGGGTTTTTAAAAAAACTGTACTTCTAACTTTTTGTATTGTATTTTAATTTCTATAACTTTACTTCCTAGTTTTTGACATGTACTCACTATTGCTGATGTATTTGTCAAAGTGATACTTTTTTCATACAAACACAAATATAAGAAGTGAGATTTCAATTTTTTTTTTAAGGAAACACAAAGCTTTCCGATATTTTTCTGCGTCCTAAAATTTCAGATTAGCATCTAGCAAAGAGAAACAAAAATCAAAGAGTGGCATACTGATCACGTTAGCAAGCACAAAAACATTTTAACAACTAAATTCAAATTCATTTTCATCTGCTTTAAGCCCAAGACAGCCAGTGGTATTTACTGTATGTTGGCTGTCTGTGGATAAACTGAAGGTTGGGGCTGAGAGCAAGGTGAACTACCCTTCCTTCCTTCTTCTGTTCATAAATTCATCACTATCCAATAACCACAGGGAAGAAGGATTCAGAGACTAAGATGAACTGAAAAGTACAGAAAATATTAAAATGAAGCCACACTCATCAAAAAATCACTGAAAATAATGATTACATAAATAAAAATGAAGGAGGTTTTAATTGACTGCAAAAGATTGTATATGGGGATCTCTTTTGTCCAAGGCCTCCGTGCCCTCTCTGTCTTCTTTGTCCTCTCTCTTGTATGACTGTTTTCTTTTACCTAATTCACATTTTCATTGAGGGTGTAGCCTTGAGGTCTTGGCTTTGTGGAAGGATTTCAGATTATAATTCTCATCTCATGAGGTCCAAGGCTTTGTCTCCAGTCTCCAAGTGACCATTAAATTGAAATTCTAGCTTACTAAGGAATGGTATATTTCTCTTTTCAACACTGGTTTTACTTTTTTTGATTGGGGCTTTTGTTCTCTCCTAAGTCTAAGAATTTCCCCTACTTTCTTGCCAGCTCAGCAATGCATTTAATAAGCTGTTTTAAAATACTTCACCCAGAGTTCTTAGGCGTTCACTGAAGGGCGTTTATTCAGCTTACCGACCCCACTATATGATCAGAAATGGAAAGAAAAATTGTTATACATCTAGACAATGTAAAAGTATAATGTAATTTGAAAAATTGGAGTCAGGGAGAAAAGCAGGATGCAGGAAGGGGAAAACAGGGTAAATTTTGCATCTTTCATTGTCAAGTATCAATAGACGCTATTTCAGTTTGAACTACCAGAGGAATTAGAACCAGAAATTGCTAACAGTGTTCATCTCTGAGACCTTAGTGGGGAGGGAGAATTAGGAGAGGAAGTCTTACTGTTTGCGAAGGTAGAAATAAAATGGTCTTGATTCACAGCCAACGTGATTCTCTACATAGACTATGTGATGGAATCGACACCCATAACTAAATGATACTTTTAGGACGTATCAGGATGCAAGATCAATATAAACAATCAATTACATTTCTCTACACCAGCAACAAATAAAAGGAATTTAGAAACAATATCATTTACAATAGCATCAAAAATTATGATATACTTAGGGATAAGTATGTCAAAGATGTGTAAGACCTGTATATAAAAAATGAAAAAAAAAACCCATTACCAAGAGAAATGAAAGAATACCTAAATAATAGTAAAGATATGTCTTTTCCGTGGGTCAGAAGACTCTCTGCTATTAAGATGTCACTTCTCACTGGATTGATCTACAGACTCAATGCAATACCAACATGAATCCCAGCAAGTCTTTTTGTAGAAATTGACAGGTTGATTCTAAAATTCACACGGAAATGCAAAGGACCTAGAATGTCCCAACCAACTTTGAGAAAGGGCCTAAGTGGAGGGTTAATAGGACCAGATTTCAAAATTTATTATAAAGTTACAGTCATCGAGATAATGTGGTATGGGGGCAAAGGCAGACAAACATACCAGTGGAACAGAACAGAATCCCAAGATAGACCCACACATGTCTGGGCCACTGATTTCAGTAAAGGTAGAAAGGCAAGTCAGTGGAGAAGGATAGTCTTTTTCACAAATGGTACAGGAACAGTTGGATATTGTGAACCTTAACCCTTACGCCACATCCTACACAAAAATTAATCCAAAATGTCTCATAGACCTAACTTTAAGAGCTAGAATAATAAACTATTGTTTAAAAAAATTTTTTTTAATGTTTATTTTTCAGAGAGCAAGAGAGAGAGAGAGACAGAGCATGATCATGGGAAGGGCAGAGAGAGAGAGGGAGACACAGAATCTGAAGCAGGCTCCAGCCTCCAAGCTGTCAGCACAGAGCTGGACGCGGGGCTCGAACCCACAGACTGCTAGATCATGACCTGAGCCAAAGTCAGACACTTAACCGACTGAGCCACCCAGGCACCCCAATAAACTATTGTTAATAGGAGAAAAGTCAAATGACCTTGGGTTAGGCAAAGAATTCTTAGATAAAGGCGCAAACCATAAAATACAATATTGATGAATAAAACTTCATCAAAATTAAACTCTTTTGCTCTTTTTTAAAAAATGTTTTTATTTATTTTTGAGACAGAGAGAGAGAGGCAGAGGGAGAAGGACACAGAGAATCCCTAGCAGGCCCTGCACGGTCAGTGCAGAGCCCGATGCGGGGGCTCCAACTCATGAGCTGTGAGATCACCACCTGAGCCGAAATCAGGAGTCAGATGCTTAACCAACCGAGCCACCCATGCACCCCAAACTCTTTTGCTCTTTGAAAGATAACTTTAAGGAAATGAAAAGGCATACTTCTTGCAAGTATTTTAGAAACAGGGATTTACATCCCAACTGTGTTAAGGACTCTTGTCACTAAGAAAACAAGCGAGTCAACAATATAGAAAACATAAACAGGAGTGTCACAAAGAGGATATACACATGGGCAGCAAGCATGTGAAAAAATGATCTCCATTGCTAGCCATTAGGGGAACACAAATTAAAACCCCAATGAGATTATTACATTTGCATTAGAAGAACTAAAATTGAAAAGGCATATTAACCCTTGTCCAAAGGGTTGGCCAGGCTGTGGAGTAACTCTAGCCCCCTCACACATTTCTGCTGGGCGTACAAAATGATAAAGGCACTTAGGAAGCATTCTAGAAATTTCTCATAAAGTAAAAACATACACTTACCGTGACACAGAAATTTCACTCCTAGGTATCCACAGAAATGCAATGAAAACATCTGTCCACAAGAACACTTGTACACAATCATAGCGGCGTTATTTATAATAACAAAAGTCAGAAAACAAATTGTTATATTCCATACAATGGAACGCTACTCAGCAGTAAAAGGAATTACTGATACACACAACATATGGATAAATCTTAAAAATATCCTGACGAGTAAAAGAAGCCAGACCAAAAAAGAAAAAAGAAAAAAAAAAAACAAACCTCCAAAACTTTCAATGTTGTATGTTTCTATTTATACAATATTCCAGTAAAGGGAAAATATAATGACAGCAGATCAAAGTTTTCCTGGGGCCACAGATAGGGGTGAGGGATGATTGACTACAAAGAACCCCAAGGAAACTTTAATGGTAAGAGCAATGTTGCATAGCTTGATTACGGTCATGGCCACATGACTGCATACCTTGCTAGAGTGTATCTAATTGTATACTTAATATGGTTGGCTTTTACTCTATGTGAATTACACCTCGATAAAGCTGTTTAAAAAAAAAAAAAAAGGAATATGCATTTATTTATACCCCAGGATGGCATAATGCTGAGTGTGAATGTACTTTACAAATGTCTCTGTTAGCTGGAAAAATTGGTTGGAAAGAGTAGAAATTAAAAACCGCAGTCGGTACAGGGATACGTTCATTTCACAATCCCATCTTAATAAAGCCATTTGTAAGGATCTGTGCTATCTGTAGCCTGAGAGCAAATTGTGTGAGAGACATCACAAGTCCTTTGCCTTCTGTGTTCTGCCTTCAGAACTTCTTACGGCAAGTGGGTAAATGGGTCCCTTATTTATTGCATTATTTCTTTATGGAATTATAGCGACTTAATATCCTCCGAGTAGATCCAGTGGCCTTTCTGAAGCCTTTTATGTGGCCAGATGGGAAGGGACTGGAACAATCTCCACTGGTCCAGTTTTTTCCCTCTTTCCAAACATTAAAAAAAAAAAAAAAATCAAGATGCCCTTAAAATCCTTTTTTCTCCAGTTTCTCTAAGAGAGGGGTTAACAAAGCCCAGTAACACTCTTAAAGGGTGTCCTGCTGCTAAACGGAGTACAACAGGGACTGTCACCATAAGGATGACTCCTGACTGAGAGCTGAGTCTTTCTCAAGAGAAATCTGATGATTAAGTGCAGAAGTTGCCCTGGATCGCACCAAAGATGATCCCAGCTGGGTTTCTGAGAAGGGTTCCGGCAGAATACGGCCAAGGGAGGCTCCTTTGTGGCTCAGATCTAAAACACCTTCTTGCCCTCTGGGGCTGATCAGAGGCGGAGAAGTACAAAGAAGATGCATCTTACATCTTTTAGAGCTTCACAAGGGGCTCCAAAGTAAAGGTCTCAGAAATTAAGTTTAGAAAGAGACACACTGTGGGTAAACAAAACTGTGCCCATTTGAGGCTAAAAGAAGCAGCAGAATGAGATGATGGATGTGCAGAAGGCTTCGCCGAAGTTTTCATTTCCTTTGCTTTCCCTCCTTGGGTAGACGGCGTAGCGCTGTTGCAAAATCAACTACGAATCTCTCCTTTAGGCTGTAACTTTCAAAAGTAACCGTATTCCCCATAAGGGGGACTGTGGGTGTAAGATCAGTCTAGGGGAAGGCGGCTCAACATAGTGACCTGATTCTTAGTCTGGTTGAAATCCTAAACTCCACAGATGTGTTGTTTCGGGAAGTTTAATCTCTGTTTCCTTATGGAGGATCTCAATAGCACCTACAGAAGCATTTATTCCTAAAACTGTGCTCGTCCCCCTCCTCTTTTCCCCTTTCTAATGTTCTGCTCAAAGTGTAATACTACCCTTGTCTTATATGTATATTGTCCTCCTAACCTTCAGATTATTTTCTAATTTATTCCATGCCTTTCTCTTTCAACTAGTCTTTTATGTGCCGAATTGTCTACCCCCACCCCACAATTCATATATTGAAGCCCCGACTCCCACTACCTCAGAATGCAACTGTATTTGGGGATAGGCTCTGTAGTGAAAATGAGTTGGTTAGGGTGAGCCCTAATCTAGTATGACTGGTGTCCTTATAAGACAGGATTAGACAGGGGCGCCTGGATGGCTCAGTCGGTTAGGTGTCCGACTTTGGCCCAGGTCATGATCTCATGGTTCGTGAGTTCGAACCCCGCGTTGGGCTCTGGATTGACAGTGCAGGGCCTGCTTGGGATTCTGTCTCTCCTTCTTTTCCACTTGGACATGCTCTCTCTGTCCTCTCCAAATAAATAAATAGTCGTAAAAAGAGAGAGAGAGAAAGAGAGCACACATGAGAAAGAGGACGATTTGAGGAGACTTAAAGGACAGAGGAGCTGGTGGGTATAAGGGAGCCAGACAGGATGGGGCATCAACCTAGGGAGCAGTGGGGCTGTTACTGTGACCACCCCTAAACCCAAAGGCACATGGGGAAGGAGGCTTTATCAGAATCTTTAGTCAAGGGATACAGCTATTTTGAATCAACGTGGTGAGGGGGAAACCCAGATCTCACTCTCCTCCCTAACTGCAATCTGCCAGTGTTACCCACTGATGGAAACCAGAAAGCATGGGCTCCAACAGGGTGGCCCATGACGGTCAGCCTTCTAGAAAGGAAGGTGGAGAATAGTGAATCTGGAGGGACAAATAAAAGATAGCTGGTACAGGGAGGAACTCCCACCTTTAAGTTCTTTTGTATCTTACTTTCTTCTTGCTCCCTACCTGTTTTCTTTCCCCTCCCCTCAATAACTCCTATGGCATATGTAGGATGTCCTCAATAAATATCTGGGAACTGAGTGTTTTTCATGCTCAGTAACTTTCACATATTGTCAGTATTTCCTTCCTACTGGTTTTCAGAATGTGTCTCTCACTTGTGCTAGAGTGCTAATCCAAGTCTTAACGTAGTTAAGTTTCTTGTTGGTTCATAGTTTCTTGTTGGTTCATTCTCCACAAATGAAAAAAACAACAACAGACAAACAAACAAACAAAAAAAAAGCAGAGCGAATCAACCCACAAGCCACAATACTTGAAAAAAAAAAAAAGACCATACTAACCATCTCAGTTGACGATATTTTCTGGTTACATTTGTTTCCTTCTCTTACCTTTGTATTGCTTCATTATTGTTGGCATCAGATTAAGGATGTTTGCAGATATTTAAGTTTGTGTCAACTTCTTTTCCAAACATGTTATAACCCCCAGACTACCTTACCTGTTTCTGACAGGTAGGCATTATATCTTTTGAAGTCTATGATAAACTTTTGGGATATTTCTTTCTCAAAGATGATTGCCAAATGTAGCACTTTTTCTTTTTTGTTCTTTTCTTTCTTTCCTTTCTTTCTTTTTCTTCTTTCTTTCTTTCTTTTTCTTTCTTTCTTTCTTTCTTTCTTTCTTTTTCTTTCTTTCTTTCTTTCTTTCTTTCTTTCTTTCTTTCTTTCTTTCTTTCTTTCTTCTTTCTTTTCTTTCTTTCTTTCTCTTTCCTTTCTTTCCAAGAAGTGCTAACAAGTTGTAATGTTATGATTATACAACAAAGTTAACTTAAAAACATTCTTCCAAGAATCACTCTTATTTATATTGGACACCTCCCTAGTTTACCAAGGAAGTAAGAATGCCCACTCAGATAAAACTCCATTTTAGACCTTCTTATTTATGTGTCATTCAGTTCTCCTATCTCTGTAGCTGGTTCCTTAGAAGCTGATGTATTTTCTGGTGCTTCCAGAAACACAGTGCTTTGTGTTACATTGTTGGGTCACTGAATCAGCACTGACTTGAAAGAAAATGACATGGTTATTTTATGCGATTTTACTTTTTTATTTTTTGATGTGATTTCAGGAAGAATTTAATCTTAAAAAAATTATTCACTTTCAAAAATAGGCATATGTAATCCTATGAAAAACCCCTTGTCAGACTTTTTATATATCACTTTAAATTATTCACATTCATGTGTCTTCTCTTTCATCAATCTTTTTTTTTTTTAATTTTTATTTAAAAAAAATTTTTTTTTCAACATTTATTTATTTTTGGGACAGAGAGAGACAGAGCATGAATGGGGGAGGGGCAGAGAGAGAGGGAGACACAGAATCGGAAACAGGCTCCAGGCTCTGAGCCATCAGCCCAGAGCCTGACGCGGGGCTCGAACTCACGGACCGCGAGATCGTGACCTGGCTGAAGTCTGACGCTTAACCGACTGCGCCACCCAGGCGCCCCTCTTTCATCAATCTTCAACCAAATTAGTGTTCTTTCTTTAAGGTTACTTCTTCTAGGTGAAGCATGATATCACATTTAACAAGAAGTCTGTAATTATGGTGTCACACATTAGAAGCTACAAATAGGGTGTCCTGGTAATATAAATCCAGTTGTGTAATTTGATAATGAAGTAAAGATTGTTGTGTCAAATTAGGGTACTGAGTTCAAATGCACTTAAGTCATCTTAGAAAACAATCTATTTCTTGAGTATATTAGTTTTTTCTCACCTTTATGAAACTAGTATTCAAAGTTCACTGACATTTTGTTATCTCATTGGATTTCCATATTTTTTGGTTAATTAACACTCCCTCCACTACCACCACCCCCCCCCATAGGAAGAACAAAAAACAAATTAAGAGGCAAATTGTTTTAAATTTAGTTTTCCTGCTATATATTTCAGGGCCATTTTATTCATCAAGCACTATGTTCAGGACTTACACATTTTTCAAGCTTCTCTGAAAATGTTGGTGATCCTAAAAAAAAAGTTGACTTCAAAATATGAAAAGAAAGCTGCACATCAGGATGAACAAATAATTAGATGTCTACAAACTTACCATGTGTCATTTGTAACCCAATTCTTAGTTATCTATACTTTATGTGATATATGAGTGCATTTTAATATGTTTGATATGATGTGACTGGAGGTCTGCAAAACCACATTTTAATAAGTACTTTTACACATTAAGCCAGATCTATGAATCTTAAAAATGACTTTAATCTCTTAAAAAACATTTTTTAAACGTTTATTTATTTTTGAGGGACAGAGAGCAAGCTGGGGAGAGGCAGAGAGAGAGAGGGAGACACAGAATCCAAAGTGGGCTCCAGGCTCTGAGCTGTCAGCACAGAGCCCGATGAGGGGCTTGAACCCATGAACTGTGAGATCATGACCTGAGCCAAAGTCCGGTGCCCAACCCACTGAGCCACCCAGGCGCCCCACCTTTAATCTCTTTCATGGAAGAAAATTCTAGATGACATTTCAAATAGTGCTTGGAGAGAAGTGTTTTAAACATTCCACTGTACAATGTATATTTTTGTGTTCCCTGTCCCTCAAAATAAAAATGTTTGTTAGCAGGGGCACCTGGCTGGCTCAGTTGGTTGAGTCCAGACCCTTGATTTCAGCTCAGGTCATGATCTCACGGTTTGTGATTTTGAGTCCTGTATTGGGCTCTGTGCTGACGGTGTGGAGCCTGCTTGGATTCTCTCTCTCTCTGTCTGCCCCTCCCCTGTTCGTGCTCTCTCTCTTAAAATAAATACATAAACTTAAAAAAATGTTTATGAGCAAAAAAAAAATTTTTTTGGGGGGAAAAACATTCCATGCACATAAATTCTCTTTTTGAAAACAAAACATCACTGAGAGACAAATTCATGTAATTTGAATCTGTGATTTATTTTTTCTTTAGTAGTGGCTGAGTTAAGTTGGTAAAAAAATATTTAAAAGGGTGAAAAAAATTCAGTCATATGCTTTAACTGTTGACATAAGTATTTAAAAAACTATTTAAATGTAGGCTTTATAATGTATTGTGATGTCGGTTGGGGGAAGGTGAGATATTTGACGTGTTCCAGTGGGAAGATACTTTTAGTATACTTAAAATAGGAATAATGGCCCTACAGGAACTTGGGAGATGTTTTTTTCCAGACTGTACAGTACATTAAAGGGGGGAAAAAATAAAGGGAGAAACAGAACCAACTTAAAAAGCATTTCTTTCCCAGCTAAAGACTGGATTAAATCAAATCACATTCTTTATAAAGAACTTTTGATAATAACTGAGTAAAAATAGAATACTTTCCAGCATGCATTATTGACATTAGTTGCTCATTAAGTTACAAGAATAATCTCCAATACAGTTTACGTTCATTATCTTGTAAAAATATGCCAGCGGTTCATAAAGTTAAGAAATGCTGGTGGAAATGCCTATTAACTTTATTTATAGTTAAGTATTTACTCCACCAAAATTTTTCCTAAATTCACAAAGTATTACAAGATCGTATATTTTTAGTATTTTAAACTGATTCACCTAGTGTGTCATGAAAATGCACAAAAAATAGAAGCTTAGAATTGGGATCATTCAGTCCTTGATTTATGAACCTCTTCTTCCACCTCTAAAAGCATTGAGTCTTAACTGTTACTTAAAGAGTTTACATGGCTTCCTCAATCTGGTCATAGAATCAGCATATCTCTCAAATACTCCCAACGTTACCTCAGAATAAGATTATATGACATTCAACATGTTTAGGACATTTCCATCCCAGTAGGGAAATAGGAAAAAAAAAATCTCTTTATTCATCTAGCATTCATTCACTTACGCCTTCAAAAGCAATTCCTTTGGCTTCTAGTTGCTTTCAGGATTGTAATGTGGCAGAACTCATTTCTTCGAGCGGCAAATCAACATTGTCTACCGTATGGTCACGTTGAACACATTTTTGAAAATTTGCCAAGGATAATTTTACTATTACTTCTCATTTTCTCTGCCGTGTTGAGTGAAATGTCAAAGGTGGGTTCAAATGGGTAGGTGATACGGTAATAAATAGGTCTAAATGGTGATGTCTGGGGCTTGGGGGCAGCTATTATCAACATATAATGCATATGCAGTGTTACTGTATACAATTTTGACAGTGGCAACCACACATATAAATAGCACCTAAAACAAAATCTGGAACGGCACTCTCCAGTAGAAGTTCTGCAACAGAAATGGTAATTGTGTGAGTCAATTTGGTGGCCACTAGCCATCTGTGGCTACCGAGTACCTACAATGTTGCCAGTGTGGCTGCAGAACTGAGTTTAAATTTTTAATTGATCTACAATAAGATTTTATTTTATTTTTTTATTTATTTTTATTTTTATTTTTATTAAAAAAATTTTTTTTAACATTTATTTATTTTTGAGACAGAGAGAGACAGAGCATGAACAGGGGAGGTGCAGAGAGAGAGGGAGGCACAGAATCTGAAACAGGCTCCAGGCTCTGAGCCGTCAGCACAGAGCCTGACGCGGGGCTCGAACTCACGGACCGTGAGATCATGACCTGAGCCGAAGTCGGACGCTTAACCGACCAAGCCACCCAGGCGCCCCTACAATAAGATTTTAATAGCCATACGAGGCTTGTGGTTACCAAGTTGGACAGCGCAGAATATTTCTATCACTTTAGATAGTTGTCTTACGTGCTCTCCTGGTAAATCCCATCTCATCACCCCTGCCATCACTGAGAAACACTAAATACAGGTTAGTTTTCTCTGTTGTTGGACTTTTCACAAGTGGATTCATGTGGTATGTCCTCTTAGTGCCTGACTTCTTTTGCTGAACGTTGTTTTTGAGATTCGTCCATGTTGTTTTATGTCTCACGAGTCAGTTCCTTTGAACTGCTCAATAGTATTCCATTGTGTGAATGTATCACAATTTGTTTTCCATCCTCTTACTGACAGACATTTGGGCTGTTTCCAGGTACTTGTTTTTAATGTTGCAATTATTATATTTGACATTCTGCATTAATTGAAGGAAAGAGCTGCATGTGTGTATTTTAGTCTAGAGAAAAGTTAGTCAGCTTAGGATTCTATTACCATCTTTCCGTGCCGGGGTAAAAATTTCATTCCTGGTTATATATAAGGATGGACATACCTCAAAACTGCTGAGTAAACACCTGGCTTGTATTACTGAAAACACAATTAGAAAGGCCAATCTACCAGAAGAGAAAATACTGCAACGTTTTTTGTTTTTTGTTTTTTTTTTTGATGTTTACTTATTTTTTGAAAGAGAGAGAGAGAGAGCATGAGCATGAGCCTGGGAGGGACCTAGAGGGAGAGAGAATCCCAAGCAGGCTCCATGTGTCAATGCAGAGCCTGACGTGGGGCTTGATCTTACAAACTGTGACATCATGCCCTGGGCCGAAATCAAGAGCCAGATACTTAACCGACTGAGTCACCCAGGCACCCCGCAATGTTTTTAAAACCAAAATATATTTTGGGTGGGGATGGGTAGATTTGGGAGTTCTCCAGGGAACAGCGGCAAATTATTTACAGTTTTGAATTACCTTGCCCTTTACCATTCTCTATTAGTACTGATAAGTCATATATACTCAGAATTTTAGAACTTGTAAAGGCAATTAGTAATCTAGTAGTCTAATTCCTCAGTGGCCTGCATATCATCAGTACTCAATAAATACAGGTTGAGATGAAACTATTCATTTCACATATGAGAATTAAGACTCTAGGCATCTCTTAATTGAAGAAAATTAGATATTATAATCAAGTGAAAAGTTTAAAACAGGAGTGGTTTCTGCTTCACACAAAGATTCACCACAAATTCAGGGGTAAGCTGTCACTGACCAATATGTTAATTTTCAACACTCTCATACCTACAATTTTTCAGAAGTAAACCTATCCCGTATCAGTATTTTATCTTTCCACATTCACCTTTTCCTTTTATAAGCATTTATGTTTATTTCTTAGTTTTTCAATATGCGGCAGATACCAGTAGGAGGAAATAACCTAAGACAATACTGAAAAGGAAATTCACCCTTAAGAGTGATTTATAAAGTATTCATCCATACATAATCCAGGCTTCATGTTTTTCAAGTGGTGCAGATACAAATGCGTTAAATGATGTCTCTGCCAATCAGCCCGAGCTGAGAGCAAAAACAGTCCATGTTCCCAAGGCCACAACGTTTTAAATTCACAGATACTGACTCTGAGCACTTTATAGACAAGAACGATGTCTGGCCCATTTTAGATACTCAACAAATAGTGACTGCACTGGCACTTTACTGCATGTGTCAAGGAATGTGAAGTATTTTGGGGTTGGGTATCTTTTCTTATTAAGCCTCCTGACAGGTGATAAATGCTAGACACTGCTGGGTGTTTTCTGTGACTTCCATAATTTCTTTTTTAAAAATTCTTTAAGTTTATTTATTTTGAGAGAGACAGAATGAGAGGAGGAGGGGCATAGAGAAAGAAAGAGAGAGAGAGGAAGAGAGAGGGAGAATCCTAAGCAGACTTCACAGTGTCAGTGCAGAACGTGATGTGGGACTCGTACTCATGAACCGTGGGATCATGACCTGAGCCTAAACCAAGAGTTGGACGTTCAACCCAGCCACCCAGGCGCCCCCATAATTTGTTTCAGAAATATATGTACAACGTATGTGAACGTGCAAGGATGCTTAACAATGACCAAAAAGATCCTATTAGAACTGACTACAGTGGGGGGCACCTGGGTGGCTCAGGCGTTAAATGTCGGACTTCGGCTCAGGTCGTGAGCTCATGGTTCGTGAGTTCAAGCCCCATGTGGGGCTTGTGCTGTCAGCTTGGAGCCCAGAGCCTCCTTCGGATTCTGTGTCTCCCTCTCTCTCTGTTCCTCTCCCACTTGCACTTTCTCTCTCTCTCTCAAAAATAAATAAACATTAAAAAAAAAAAGAACTGGCTATAGGTAAAGGGATTTCTGGGTCCTTTCATAACTAGTTACAGCAGAAAACAATACATCCAGGTATAATCCGGCATGTTTCTGAATCTAGAACTGGTAGCTTGGTTATTTGATTCAGTTTGGCGGTCACATCGAAAATTTCCTATTATAGAACCTCACTAGTGGTGTACAAGTCACATCATCAATTATCCTAAAACAGGAGGAAATATTCTAAATCCCAACTTTTAAAGAACTCACTTAAGTTTATTGATTCCTAACTCTGGCAAAGGTCACATCGAGTCGGTAAAAAAAGAAAAAAGAAAAGTCTCTAAGCAGCTTAAACCTGATGTTACAACGTCCTCATGTAAAGGTCACACACTTTTGGTGTTTTTTTTTTTTCTTTTTTTTTTTTTTTTTTTAAGAGTTCCTCAAAATACCTATTTATACTCTGGGGACACAGTTTTGCACAAGCTTCATTCTGCGGTTTTTCCGGCCTGCAGATCGAAAGCAGTCAATTAAAAGGGTGGGGAGGCCACTACCACTGCGTTCCCTTAGAGCAGTGAAGAAGCAAGAGCTGACGGCCAGGGGAGGGACATGCGACCCGTTCAGATTGGACCGCAGCAGCAGAGGCCCTTCAGTGCCGTGCAGCGCGAGCAAAGTGCCCCGCACCCCATTACGAGGAGAGAGGTCTTGCACCTGTGAACGTACTAGAAACGAGTATTCATAATGGTTACCAGTTTTTCTACGGCTGGAATGCGTACCTTATCTTCCACGTGGATGTCACAATGATTCTTCTCAACCTGGAGGGTTTAACTGCTGTCGGGCACCGCACTGTCCTTTGCCTCAGGCTCAAAGAAGGGTCTACCTCCTAAACCTTTGAGGTGTAGCCCCGAGCTCACCACCGTGCACTGTTGCATTAGAACACAGGAGCGTAAGCCTCCGTGGGGTCCTTAAGAGATCACCTTACGGCAACATGACTTTCTTCGGACTATTGTTTAAAGAGTCGCTTCATAAAATACCCTTATCTAATATTGCATGGCACGGATCGGTGACATAAAACCACTATGTATGAAGACTCTGGGCCTGCTTTCCCTAACACGAGAATATTTCGTACCTAATAGCGGTGCCGCGAGGATTAAATGAGATAATGTATGTAAGACGCTAAGCACAATGTCTGGGGGCAGTGTAAGAGCTCAGGAACGGTCGCTATTCTTATTTTAGCCCCGGGAATTTATCTCGGCCCCGAGCCCTTATTTTGCAGGTGCAAAAATTAAGCCTCAGGAGAGAGGACTTCCTTGGGCTCTAGTTCTAATGTTATTGTCTCGGGTAAGCAGCTTAGCGGCCGTGCTGGAGGCCGGGGGCGCGGGCGAAGGTGCCTGCGGGACCCCGGGCGCGGAGCAGCGGACCAGGACCGGGGAGCCGTGGGCGCGGCGGGGCGCGGGCGGCATCCATCACTGCGGAAGCCACTGGCCGGAAACCCCAGGCCCTCAGCGCGGGTGGTCAGCAGGGCCGAGGGCGAGCGAGGCCAGCACTGGGACGGTGGGCTGAGCCCGGATCCCGGTTCGCTCGGCTTGAAAGCCGGGCGAGAGCGCCTTATCTCGGGGTGGGGGAGGTTAGAGACGAACGGGGCGCTCGGTCGGGCAGGTGGGAGTTACCCCACCCTCAACGCCTTCGGCCGAGGGGGGCCGCCTCTCCTCCTCCGGCGAAGGCAGCGGCCGGCCCCGCAGGGAGCGAGGGGGGCACCTCGCCTCCGGCTCCGGAGCTGGGGCCGCGCGAGCTCGGACCCGGCCGTCCGCGCGCCAAGCCGCGGCGGGACAGCGGGAGGCGGCGCGCGGCCCACACGCGCCCCGGGCTCGCTGGCTCTAAGATGGCGGCGGAGGCGGCTCGCTCACACCCCGCCGCCCGCGCTCCTCCGAGTCGCGAGCGGGCCGGAGCGCCGCGAGCAGGAGGGCGCGGGCGGCTCGGACCTTCCAGTCCGGCGCGGGCCCCGGAGCCTCGAAGCCTCCAGGCGCCGCCAGAAGCCGGGAGGCGGATGAAACTGGGCACACCACCGCCGGCGCCTCACAAACCAAGGGGCGGGGGGGGGGGGGGGGGGGGGGGGGGAGAGAAAAGAGAGAGAAAAAAAAAGGGCGAGCGAGCGGCGGCACATCCGGGACTTTCCGTCCGCCCCGCCCCGGAAATGACGTTTCAGGCCAGGAAAAAAAAAAGGGAGGAGCGCGCTCTTGAAAGTGGATTCTATTACGCCGTAGTTGGTCTCCCCACAAGAGTGTCTGGAATGGCCCTCGACACCCCCTCTCCCGGGCTAGTCGTTCCCCTCTCGCGGCTCTGGGGCTTCTCTGCACAAAGCCGGCTGCCGGAACTGGCAGCCTTCGTCACACAGAAAGTACCCCTCCCCTGCTGCCTCGTCGGCGCGTGCAGCGAGCGCACCTCCGAGAGGACTGTGGGGTGACCTCAGCCCCTGCCAAAGCTAAGCGCAGCTCTTCGGGGCCCTGGCTCGGAGCCCCGCCTCGCACTCCTCCCTCCGCGCCTCCCAACACCGGCCCGGGGTCGGGGCTGTCCGTCACGGTGCTGAGCCCGCCCCTTCCGGCGGCTCGCCGGGCCCGCCTCCTCCCCTCTTCCCTCCCCGCCCCTCCCCGTGCGAGTGTCTCCCTCTCCCTCTCGCTCCCTCTCTCTCTCTCCCTCTCTCTCTCTTTTGTGAGTTATAGCAACCGTTGCCTTGTGAATCAAGCGCCATAGTCACCGTAGTCCTGGCGACTGTTACCCATCAACAACAACTACTCCTCTCCTCCTCCTCCTCCTCTTCCTCCTCCTCCTCCCCACCACCACCATCTCCATCACCCACCAACAACACCACAATAATCCACAGCCAAGGTGAATATTCTTCGGTCTGTACATGTGTGTGGGAGCGTGTGGCTGCGTGTGAACGCGTGTGTCCGTGCGCGCGCGCGTGTGTGTGTGTGTGTGTGTGTGTCCGTGTGCGCGAGCCGAGTGTGGCTGTGCGGGGGTCTCACTCCTGACACCGGGGGCTGCCGCTGCGGCGCCGCCGCCGAGGGGCTCGGCGCCGCGGCGTGTTTACAATGGACCGAGCGCGCGGCGGCTGGCTCGGGGGTGTGGGCGCCGCGCCGCCCCGGCCCTCGGCGGCCGCGCGTCGGGGATGGAGCGGGAGCGCCGGGGGCTGCGGAGCCGGGCGGGAGCGGGAGCCCCGGGTCCCCGGCGCGGCCGGCGGAGCTCTCCCCTAGGTCCGGCTCGGAGCAGGAGGGTCAGGTGAAGCGAGGAGGCTGGCCGGCTTTCTTTCTCTCGTTTTTTTCCTCCTTTCCCCCGAGCTGCTCGTTTCCTGCTGGTCGCAAAACCGAAACAGGCGGCAGCGTGCCGGGGGGACCCCAGAGCCGGTGGTTTGTGGTGGTGGTGGTTGTTGTTGTTGTTGTTCACTTGTGGGGCCTGGTTTACGGGTTTCGTTGTTTTTACCCTCGTACGACGGTGAACTTTTCCCACCGCCCCTTCCCTCCGTTCGTCGCCCCTCTTTGCCTTGTGCTAAAATGGGCTGCTCTCCTTTGGCCATCCTCAGCTGCACGGTTTCTTGTTTCTTGTTTCTTTTCTTTTAAAACTGTGTTTTCTTTGTGCTGCAAACAGTCTTAATATCCATTCAGCACTCTTCCCTCCCCACCCCACCCCCCCCCCGCTTCTCCTCCTGTCCGCCCCCCCCCACCCCCCGACCCTTTGCACACACATTGAAACCAGGGGCCTCTTCGCTGGGCTCTTTGCTGCCCTGGAAAAGAGATTTTTAAAACAAGTCTCTCCCCGCTCTCTTTCTTTTTTGGTGTGTGTGTGTGTGCGTGTGTGCGTGTGTGTGTGCGCGTGTGCGCGCGCGCTTGTGATTTAAACCAGATGCAGGGCATCTGTGATACTTGGGTTAGTAGTTACTGACAGTGCTTTATCCTTCCTGTGGGGGTGGGAGGGGTGGTCGTGAGGCTCCATTCCACTTTGATGCACCTCCCTCCCCGCAGTGGAGAGTGCTGACAATTTTCATTGTGGTTAGGAGACTTGGGGTGTGATAAATAGGGACAGGACCGAAGGAAGCCTTGTGAGAACTCAGTTTACGGTGTTATTTGTGACAGTTGTAGCACTTTAAAGAGTTTTTCTTTTCTTTTTCTTTTTTTTTTTTTACCCCTTCTTCATCTTCTCTGTTCCTTTTCCTTTGAGAGTTGAAATCGAAGTCAAGTTGTTCATAAAGAATGTATGAAGCTTCTCAACTTGAAACGTGTGTATATTTCACTCTCTTTGTGGTTGTTAAGATCTAGGCATGTGTGTACTTAACATACTCTTTTTTGTTTACTCTTTTGGTTTTCTTTGGACAGTGACTTGGAACCTGCTGACGAGAGACAACTTTTTCCTTTTAAGTCTTCTAAAAAAAAAAATCTATCTTTTCCCCTTCTGTGGCTTTGAATACTTACTAATCCTCAAGTACTAGGCTCTTGGTTAGAGGGAGCCCAGTGTTACAGATCCTGTAAATTTGCTCATTTTTCAGCCTCACGTTTAATTGGGAGGTTATTGGGTAAAGGGTTTCATAATGAACGTGGGCTAAAACAGACACGACATATAATGTACTGTTCTGTTTGCACATATTGAAGTTTCTAATTTGGAATTTTAAAATAACGTGTTTAAACAGTCTTCTTTCTCACAGCAAATGCATATTGATTTACCTAACAGAGCAGCCTGTGAATAATGTGACAGTGTTAATTATTCTTGAGATTGTCAATGACCAGGTTGGGTAATTGTAACGCCATTAAGGCTAATATTTTGTAAAGTGGGAGT
Source organism: Herpailurus yagouaroundi (assembly GCF_014898765.1). NCBI lineage: Eukaryota > Metazoa > Chordata > Mammalia > Carnivora > Felidae > Herpailurus > Herpailurus yagouaroundi. The sequence continues at coordinate 15,288,841 of NW_024412430.1, read as the reverse complement.
TGGGGTTAAAAAAAAAAAAAAAGAAACAAACTTCTCTTTCAATTCATTTCCTTGTGAAGAAGTCTTTCTCAGAGCGCTCCAATCTCTTTATATTTATTCCCCAACCTGGGTTCCATGCAAATTTCTAATACTAATTTGTTTTTGTTTTTGTTTTCTGTTCAGATGAGTGTCAAATGGCTGAACACTTTTGGGTGGTGAAGCTCCTGGGTCCCATAAACTCTCTCCAAAGTTAATAGGAGTTTTGCTGTCTTGAGACAGTTTCAGACTTCATGCCATTTACATAATAGGTTTTCAGCCAAGTTGATTATATGCTATAATATTATGGTTTAATATTTTTATTTGCAATGTCCAAGAACTTGTTCGAGGCATTTCACTTGTTAGAGCTGTCTCAAGTTTTCTCTAATTGAGATTTTCCATTTACAAGTTGATTTGAGAGCAGAACTTAAATTGAATTCTATTACCCGCTTTTAAAAGCACTTAGGTGGTATAAAAGTTGCTGTTAGAGATGCTTTGAGCTCAAGTATGTCAGCATTATTCATATGGATTGAGTAAATTGTCTCCAGAAGTACTAACATAGGGATAAATTTTAAAAGTTTAACACAAGGATGAATACTTAGCATTTAGTTTCTTCTCTCTGTGCTGGTTTTCCTTGGAAGTACTATAGTACGTATTGGCATTCTCCTATGTTCTCAGTTTTTAGACTAAAATCTGTGCAGCTATAAAACTAAAAGTGTTAAAATAGGTCTTAATTGTAACTTGTTTCCGGTAGCTAAATATCTGTGATCCATTGTACGTCATAATGCCTCTCTACATCTTTTTGATTGTTTTGCCTGTAAGTTGCGTTAAATGGTGTGGGCATATTTATGCACTACATTTACACGCATAATATCCTAAGCTAAAATGCACTTGTAAAGTGCATCATTCCACAGTATTTTCATTATATGAGCAAGTTATGCCCAATTTAAAAAATAATACATTGTTTCTCTAGTATTCAGGTAGTCTTGTACTCAGGGACTCACAGGGTTTATAATTTATTCATTTAACATCCTTTAACACTAAACAGGTATTTTTTACCCTAAACAAGTTCAATATGGTAGACTTTTTCCCATTAAAAAATTAATAGAAAATGAATGAACTATTAGTCAAGATAGATTCAATGTATTTAAATGATGATATGTTACTTTCGGTAACATGTTTTATTCTTGAGGAAGTTGATGTGAGTGATTTTCTCTAAGCTTCCAACTGAAGAAATTGGTAGGTGGAATTGTGTGTGTGTGTGTGTGTGTGTGTGTATGTTTAAAAGGGGGTATATAGCATCGTGTGTGAGAAGAGTTAAATTTTTTTTTTTTTCCCCTGACTGGGCTTATAGAAATGTTACTTTGTTCTTGGCATCTTTAGTGAGACTATGTTACAAGAAACAACAATAACCAAAGAAGTAAGCTTTTAAATTGTGAAGAGTCTTCAAGGAAGTAAACCTTTAAATTATAAAGAGCCTGCTGGTTGGTTGTTTTTATACTGAACATTGGGCAAAAATGCTCCACTTCCAGTTACTTAAAAACAACAACAACAACAACAACAACAACAACACCCCCCCCCCCCCCAAACTTAGTTTCCCTAATGAAATCATTTGCTTTTAACTGTTTGGTATAGATTCCCAGTGGCCGTGGCAGAACATTTGAAGTTCCTCTCTGTTCACAGGTGCATAGTGTTCCCATATTTTAGAAATCCAAGATTAAGTGGATTTGACTAAATCCAGCTTGTTAGGGACAGATGGCTGCTTTAAACAGGTGTCATTTTCATTTCTAGCGCATTGTGTTGGGACTTGTAGAGGTTCACAAAGGGCTATCTGAAGCAGGTGGCATCCTTTGCTTTGTCCTTAGTGAAATATACTTTCGGAGTTAATTATTTTCCTAGGAAGTTTTTTTTTTTAAGTAAAAGTTTTGAACTATTCAAGTTAAGATTCGTAATTTAATTAAAATGACTTTTATTTCTGATTATCATTCTATTTTCACACTGTATAAGTTGTAAATCCTTTCACAAAACAACTTAAAAATTCTTAAAAGTAATCGTATATTCACTTTGAATCCAGAAAAAAGTACTCTGGAACATTTTACACCGTCAGTCAAGTTTATATGAAATGAAAAGCCAAAGCAGATTTAAATAAAGTGAAATTTGGTTAACAGGACAACTTTTGTGATGTCATATTTAAAGAATTTTTTTTGACAGCGTTATTTTAATGAGTGATAAATGTTGGAAACCAGTATTTTGTTTGTTCATTATTTTAAATCTTTTTAATTGAAAACATTTTCCTGACCTCCTCCAGTTGTTTCTATAACATTTTTTAAGTGGTCTTTTTAAATGCAAATTGTTTTTAAGCATTAATGTTTAAAAATATGTACCAGAGTAAATAAAAGGGTATCAACCTATTGATTTCTAAGGTTCATTTTTACTTTGATTCTATCCCTTTTTTTGTGGTAATTTTATACATCTTATAACAGATGCACCAGGGGGTGCTATGCTGTTTGCAGCAATGAGATTATCATCACCACAAATGTGAACTGATTAGAACTTTTATTTAAAGAAAAAATTTTAATTATATATGCATTCAAGCATATAATAGTCTTATTTCTATGGAGCTTAAATTTAATATACTATGTTAATTGGCAATTTTGTATCAGAGCCTCTTTCTGTTTGGCTAGGATAATATATATTAGCACAACATAAAATATCAAGACTGATCTGTTTGGCATAGTTTGAATGTCGGCATTAGTCCTTTAGGTACGGACATTGGTCCTGTTCCTACGCAGGTGTATCTCTCTGTCTCAAAAATTTCAGTTAACTTGACAATCACACTGTTTGGGCAGTATGGCTCTGGGCTCTGTAGATTTGGTATTGTTGGCACACATCAACGTATTGTGTCTGTGTGTATATATATATATATATATATGTATATATATATATATTTTTTAATGTTTATGTATTTTTGAGAGAGACAGAACATGAGTGATGGAGGGGCAGAGAGAGAGGGAGACACAGAATCTGAAGCAGGCTCCAGGCTCTGAGCTTTCAGCACAGGGCCCGACAACGGGTCTCAAACCCATGAACTGTGAGATCATGACCTGAGCCGAAGTCAGACGCTTAACTGACTGAGCCACCTAGGCACCCCTACATATTGTATATTCTTAAAACATTTTTGTATGGCATAATTAATGCTATGCTTTTATTGTATGATTTTAAAAAAAACTGCCTCAAACATGTGAGTGGTAGTAATAGTTGTCGGACTAATTGAATCAAGAACAGTAATAATATTAAAATTGTCTGGAGAATTCAGCCCCCACTTGATGCTGTTGGAGTAGTCTTGTTTGAAAATTTAATTTGGCTTTATTATCTAAGAACTTTTAGATTTTCTGACTTGCCCTGTGCCGTATACTTCTAAATTAGAAGTGGTTGGGTATTGTTTTCTCTGCGTTTAGCGTGAGGTTTTTTTTTTTTTTTTAATGTTGCATATTTATATTTGAGAGAGATAGAGACAGAGTGTGAGCTGGGGAGGGGCAGAGAGAGGGGGAGACACAGAATCGGAAGCAGGCTCCAGGCTCTGAGCTGTCAGCACGGAGCCAGATGCAGGGCTCGAACTCACGAACCACGGGATCATGACCTGAGCCGGAGCCAGACACTTCACTGACTGAGCCACCCAGATGCCCCTAGTGTAGCGAGAATTTTTAAGGGGAACTATAGAATCCGATCTTTGGGCCCTTCTAGCATCATTGACTTTCCTCTGTCAGCAGTATATACTCCAAAAGACAAACATTGAGATGGGGGTAGCCAGCGTCTTTCTCAAGTAAGCTTAGAAAGGTCTATCATATAAGCTTTTCTGTTCAGATAATAGATGTATGGGTTGATCTATACTATCATCCCACATTTAACTACAATCAGCAAAATGTGATATGTTTCAGAGTACCTTTATAAGAGATAGTAAGTACTTCATGTGTTGGAATGTCAAAGAACCAGAAACATCAAGAGAGAATAACTGATTGATGGTGTACCCGAGAGCAGGGAAGGGGCAGAGAGAGAGGGGGGGAGAGAGAATCCCAAGCAGCGCTCTCAGCAGGGAGCTGGGGCTTGAACCCAGGAACAGTGAGATCATGACCTGAGTGAATGAACCACCCAGGTGCCCTGAGAGCAACTGTTTTTAAATACTAGTTTTGTTAAAATAGGTTAGGCATTTTTCTTTTACAGTGTGGTTTTACGGTTTACCAGTTAGTTTCTGCCGCTAAGATTTTTTTTTTTAATGCTTATTTATTTTTGAGAGAGAGAGAGAGAGACAGAGTGTGAGCGGGGGTGGGGCAGAGAGAGAGGGAGACACAGAATCTGAAGCAGGCTCCAGGCTCTGAACTGTCAGCACAGAGCCCGACACGGGACTCGAGCTCATGAACTGTGATCATGACCTGAGCCGAAGTCAGATGCCTAACCGACCGAGCCACCCAGGCGCCCCAAGATTTTTAAAGTATATTTATGACGTTTTAGAGCCTTTATTTTTGAAGTTTTATTTTTCATATCAAAGTATAGGATGCACTTAATGAAAACAAATCAGTTAAAAAATTGAAATACATTTAGAGTATCAAATTGGTATGTATTTTGTTCTTTAAATAAATTGATGGGATAAGTAAATTGGTTAAGAACACAGGCTTTGGGGTCAGATTTCAGATGATCTTATTAGCTGTGAGGCCTTGGACAAGTTATTGAGCTTAACTTGCCTCAGTTTTCTCATCTGAAAAACAGGCTCCACCTTACCAGCCTTATGGGGTTTTGTGGAGATTAAAGATAATTCTTGTAAGATGCTTTGCTCAGTATTTGATACAGAATACATGATCAATATGCGTTGATTCTTACTATTAGAGAATACTGAGAAGATGCCCATTCAAATCTTTTTCCCACCTAAGAATTCTTTTAATATGTTCCTGATCACCTCAGTGGCCCCTAAGTTTTGAAAGATTTTGCCCTCATTAAATAATTATTCTCTCCTCCCCTACTTTTACAAATAAAGACAAAAATCGATCACAGGTTTGGATTACTTTTTGATAACCAGTCTTGCTATTACACTGAATTAATAGGATGTTAGCCCAAAGTTGTATTTTAGTTCAACTCTGCAGCCTTACAACAGTGGCATTCTTTTACTACATTTTTAAAAATGTTTTTACTTTATTTTTTGAGAGAGAGCATGTGCAAGTGGGGGATGGGCGGGGGGATGGGGAAGGACAGAGGATCCTAATCTTGCTCTGTGCTCACAGCAGTGAGCCTGATGCCAGGCTCGAACACACAAACCGTGTGAGATCATGACCTGAGCTGAAGTCGGACGCTTTACCGACAGAGCCACCCAGGCGCCCCTTCCTACATTTGGACAACTCTCCTGGTCCAGAGATCTCAGACTGAGAACTAATAATGCAGCATTTCATACACTCTTAGGATTCCCATTGTCCATTTCATTGCCCAATTTATATTTTCTTTTGCACACGTTATACATGAGTTCATTTGAGAACATTTTGTACTGTATTTATAGACTTTGTATAAAATGTTGTCATTAATATATAATGGCAATAAATAGCTGTATAAAGATGAGTTCATCAAAGAATTATTCTACAATTTCATAATGCGCTGCTTGGAATTGTTCTCTAAGGGGAGAGAAATGTGTGAGGTCACCATTTGTGGACCTATAGCAATAAGTAATTTTGGAATAATTTGCCAGCCCTAATCTTGAGCTATAAAGCAACCTTGGAATGTTATGCAGTAAAACGTAATGTGAAATTATA
>NW_024412430.1:15263936-15278034 GCF_014898765.1 Herpailurus yagouaroundi | reverse complement strand
GCCTCATTTTTTTTTTCCTGAAGCCTTTTTATAAATAGTGGGTTTTTGCCTGCCTCCCTTGTCTCACCTGTTCTCACTCTCCCCATTCCTGTTAAGTGTTTAATTATATGACTCCCTTTCCATTCTTTTTTATAGATAATTAGGCTAATATATATAAAATACGCAGACTCCCAGCTCAGCCATCTCCTCTGCTTCTTTTCTTCCAGTGAATTTCATACACATTTTAAAAGGAACTTATGGGGAAAAGCTAGGAAACGTGACTTAGGTGGCAAGGTTATACCGTCATTATTTTCTTACGAGTTCTGTCTGACTGCCCTCTTGAACAAATGCATTTCCTTGTTGCACTAATGATGTAACCTGAGCATGATTTTGCTCCGGGAGGCTCCCTTCCTCGTCTTGGCTATGCACTGGCCTCTGGCTAAGCACTTTAGTTTAAATGTCTAGTCCAGCCCCAAAAGATTATGTTTGCACATCACATATGTCTGTCCATTGCTGACTCTTAATCCCTAGAAACTTCTTTCTCACGACTCTTAAGAGACGCTGTAATGCCCTTTCAGTAGCGCTGCCTTTGCTTTGCCCAGTCCGGACGACCAGAGGATGTTGATGCTTCCTGTTGAGGCAAAAATGGGTAAGGGCTAATCGGAGCTGAGCCCAGGAAAACTAAGAGCGAGGTAGCTAGCCTGGAAGTAAAGGTGTACTAGCTGGTGATGGGAGACAGATCTGCTGAGAAGGAATGTGGAAGGAGAAAGAAGAGAGGGCGATGGGGCTGGGAAACAAAGCCCTCAAAAGTGCCAGCTGAAGGAAGATAAAGAGGAGAAAGCAAGGTCTGTTCTGGTACTCAGGTTGCCACTAAGTGCCAGACCTTAGGCTAGTCACGTAAACCCTCTGGGTCTCAGTTTCTCCCATCTGTAAAATGAAGCAGTAGGCCTATGTGATCTCTCTAGCCCTCTGAGCACCAGTAGTCGGTGCTTCCGTGGCGAGATTGGCGCCAAAGGGAAATGTTACCAATAACAGAGAGCCGGGAATTGATACTTCCTTTCCCGATGGACTGAAAGGCTAGCATGTGCTTGCCCATTCTTTCTTTTGGTGAGAACAGCAGAGAAAGCAAATCCGGAGCCTGGGTCTAGCACGATGGCCACACCGCTGACCCAGTCTCAGAAGGTCCCACCATTTCGGTGGCCCCCGTGGGGAGCGGTGGCCAAGTGCCCTGGTTTCCTCACCCACATAGGAGTTAGCTGAGTCTCACAGCCGGAGCTCCTTCCAAGCCGGCTCCTCTGTGTGTGTGTGTGCCAGACAAGAGTCTGACAGTTGAGGCTCCTGCCTGTTGCTCACCAATGAAATATTTAAAACAGGACATAGTTTCCCAAGTCTATGGACAGGCAGTTCGATGGAGGGAGAGAAAGGGAGGGAGGATAATGTGAGCTGTCCCATCAAAAGAAATAAAAATTTAGATTTCTGTTTATCTCATTTTTCAGCATTTCTTCCCCAGTTATTATAGCCTTGACTTTTTCTTCTCTTCATGCTATTCAGCTGCTTTTGAAAAGAACTGAAGTCCTGTCAAGGAGTCTGGGCGAGTGCCTTTGGATTACTTTGGGGCCCTGCTCAGGGGGGGCCTTCCCCCTCTCTCATGCTCATATTCTTTTCTGTCTTTTCCATTGGTGATCCCTACTGCTCCCCCTCCCCGCCCCGAATGTTGTTTATGTTTACATAACCATTTTTTAAAAATTCAGGTTTGATGGCAGGAAAAATATTGTGTCTTTTGGTCAAGAAGTGTGCATTTTCATAACATTTTACTTTAATGGTAATGTGGCAACCAGACTCAAGATTGTAGAGCATTGCAGAGTGTGGAAGGAAGCATTCTTTGCAGGAGTTCAAGATAAGTCTTACGTTCTGCTGGATGTCCCCTCTTTTACCAGTCTGATAAGCGTATGAGAGATTAAAAGATTGTTATTATTGTTGCTTTTAAGACTACTTTTGAATGATCATTTTTATTGATTTATAGAAACCTAGTTAAGTGTGTGAACTGCATCCAGATTCCAGCGGTTTTTAATATTTTGTAATTTCAAATGTAATAACTATCATTCTTTTAAAAAATCTTTTTTAATGGTTATTTATTTTTGAGAGAGACAGAGTGTGAGCAGGGGAGGGGCAGAGAGAGAGGGAGACACAGAATCTGAAACAGGCTCTAGGCTCCCAGCTGTCAACATAGAGCCCGACGCAGGGCTCAAACTCATGAGCCGTGAGATCACGACCTGAGCAGAAGTCAGATGCTCAACTGACTGAGCCACCCAGGCGCCCCTAACTATCATTCTTAAACATGTATCTGACCCTGTTTTGTCTCGGTCAGCATAGTTTGTTGTAATATGCAAAACCATTTTAGAAAGTCCTTGCTTGTCACTAAGGTTTCTCTCTTCCTTGCTTTATTTGTGAGGAGGTAGATGAGGGAGAATACTGGAGAGAGGCAGGCAGAGGAGATACATTTACAAATCATATCCTGTTTGCATTGTTAAGCACATGTGCATTGCGTACTCTGTGCGCTTATTTTTCCTGGACTGCCAACCTTTGGTGGGGGTAGGGTGGGAACTGGAGGCATGGGCAGGGGCAGCCAGAGGTGGCTCAGCTGATCCAGTGTTTCTTCCCAGATCTCCTTCCTTTTCTGCTGTAGTATTGTGCAGACTATATGTGCTTTTGTGAGGATAGGTGTCTTATTTATGTTTGTCGGTGATCCTTTCCTCCTAAAGACTGACTGTATCTATCTATGTCTATCCCTTAGTACATTGGTGGATATGCAGTGATATCCTTCTACGGAGCCTGTATTGTGATTTGGTTGTGCACAGCTTTTTAGAAAGGTGGGAATAAAATAAAGGAGTATTGAGAAAATCTAGTCTGTGTGGCAGATAATGGAAATGATGCCTTACATCTACCTCTCTACATTTTGCTTTGGGTAGATTGTTTCCTGAAAGTATTTTTTGCAGTAGAACCTCGGTTTTTCCCCTTGTGCCTGTTGAGGCTGACATTTTAAAGAACCAAAGAGTATAATCTGTCACATCAGGCTTTCGCCGATTGGCATCTGATTATATCTGGTGACGGTCTTGGAGATGAGTTTTAATGAAGTGTCAGTGTAAAGGTCATTAATAAAAAACACACAAAGAGATACTATATTAGTGATCTTAATACCACCTTTATCATTTTAAATGTACAATGTGTATTTTGACGAGCCACAGTGAAAACCCACTACACAGACACCACGTAAAGTTAGATTCTTTGTTTTATGTCAGGATCGTATTGCATGGTTCTAAAGAATGTTTTAAAACATTTTGTGTATAAAGTTACTTTATGTTTGTGGGGTGTACCTACGTTAAGAAAAATGAAATTTAGCTTATATATTGTGTTTTCTCCATATATGTGTTTGTGTGTAGACCTTTAGAAAGTCATTTTTATTTATGTTTTGTTTGCAATTTTGGAACTTGTATCAGTAGGACTATTGCCCACTAGCTTTTGCGTTGCACACATCTTGTAATGGTATTGGAACCACTCCACTGCTGTTTTCTCGAAGCAAGGAATATTGGGGGAAATATTTAACTTAAGTTCTTTGAATGACCATTGTGTGATTTGGGAAACAACTTTTTATAGTGCCTCACATTATGTGATGGCTTGTAGAGACTACCTTTAGTTAACAAAGGCCATGAATGCCGAAGTTGAATTAATTATAGTTAGAGACAAAAATTGTAATTCATTCCAATTATAGCAGATTAAGATATTATGTGGCTGGATCAACATTTGATCTGTTTCTTTATTTTTAGAAGTCTGCTGAGTTTTGAAATTTAAAACCTTTTAAATAATGTTGAATGAGTAGAGCTCTATAATAGATGTGGATTTCTATTTCAGCATAGGTTTGAGAGCCATATGGCTTGGAAGTGAGGTAGAATTTTGTTTCTGAAATTGGAAGGGGATGCATTTTAATATTTTGATTGCATGAGACCTGCTTGGGCATTTATTAGTTTTGCTAGAAACACAGGTGACACAGACCGGAGATGTCGATCGGAGTATATGTGAGAGAGGGTCATCGTAGCGATCCTGAAACTTCACTCACCTCCAGTCCTGCTGCCCTTGATCAACTTTGCAGTTAAAGCTTCTTTTTTGGAGAATATAGCTTTCTCTATTATACTATATTTTTGTTAGTTCACATTGCTGTCTGGAATTTCCCAATCCCACAGCACAGTCTTGTGTGACGCATTATACATGAGCTTTGGAAGTTCCAGTTTACCTTTTGGTTTACAGACCTTAGAAAGAATGCCAAGAGATGACACCCAATGCCCAGAACAACACCTTGATCTGAAGGAATGGGGTCAGAATGAGGGTAAATCGGGGCAGGATCATATAATTGGAAAAGGTAGAGTATGAACTAAATGATTAGTATGGTGTAGAGAAAAAGAAGGGTCATTTTAAGGGCTGTGTAAACCCCGTCTGCCATATTCAGTGTATCTAACAATATTACCACCACTGCTGTTAACATTATTTCTGATATTTGATTCAAAAACATTCTAGGAGAGGCCTCAGAGAATTGGGTACATTTGTCTGTAAGCTTGTAGTTCTCCACTGTTGCCCTTTAGCTTTATTTTTGGGTGAGGAATTAAAGAGTTTATATCAGTTTGTATTTAGGGCCAATACTATTTTGGTCAATTTAGGAATCCTGAAGACTCAGATTTCCATTGGGTTTTAGGGAGCATTTTTTTTTTATTTTATTTTTTTAACGTTTATTTATTTTTGAGACAGAGAGAGACAGAGCATGAACGGGGGAGGGTCAGAGAGAGAGGGAGACACAGAATCTGAAACAGGCTCCAGGCTTTGAGCGGTTAGCACAGAGCCCGACGCGGGGTTCAAACTCATGGACCGCGACATCATGACCTGAGCCGAAGTCGGACGCTTAACCGACTGAGCCACCCAGGCGCCCCTTAGGGAGCATTTTGAAAGAAGAGAGAGAAATAAAGTATTAAACCAAAATGACATATTCCCAGCTATGTGAACATATTTTTTAATGTTTGAAATTGTGGAAGTCTACAAAGATGACAAGAGCTGATATTTGGGAATCTGGAAGCCCAAAAAAGGAAAGAAGAAGTTACTGAAAATGCAGTTAGATGAAATTAGTGGAGACTTTTAGAAGAGAGATTAAGATAAAGTGGATAAATCAAAGTATGAATGGTGACATAATTGGCTGGAGGAACAGTCATTGTTTTTGCCTTATTGTGATTTTAACTAATAGGAGACGCTTGTACTTTGTTGACAATATAATATTTTGATGAAAATATTTATCGTAAGTCTGTGGGACCTTTGTTACTGCTTGGGGTTGTACTCTTACTTCATGTTGTATGTAGAAAAGCATGAAGTTGAGATGTGCCCGTTTCCTCATAATTATTTTATTATTATGAAGTTATATGTGAAACATCCAAAATGAATATATTCAGCTGGGATTTCATTAGCATATCTGATATCTAAAGCACTTTCCATTTGGGAAGCCAATAGGTAGTGGAAAACTGTACACTATAAATGTATATATAATTAAAACTTTCTTATTTTGGGATTTTTAAAACATACTGAAGTAGAGAGAAAAGCATAATGAACCCCCTGTGCTCATCACACATATTTAATGATTAGTACCCTCTATTGTTCTTAAAGCTATACCATTTGAAATATTTGTTTATTGAAATAAACTTGAACCCCTCTTTATTCTGTGTTTCTCTGAAAAAAATTAAATTTGTTAACCAAGACTCAATGTAGGCTTGAAAAGATGCTTACATTATGTTGAAGACAAAATATTTAAGAGTGATTGATCTTCATCAATCTTCCTGTTATTTTTTTCTCAGCACAGCATTTCTAAATCAGGAAGTTTGTTCTCAGTTATTTGTCAGGTGTTTTGCTTAGTAATTCCAGGCTCTCCTACTTGAAATTTGACCTGTCGTTATAAAGGCGGCAAGCCCAAGGACAGCAGCTCATGTTTGCAGGACACAGGAAGACAGCTGTGTGAGACACACCCCTCAGAGGTGCAACGGTGTTTGTCTTTTGTACATCACTCTTTTGACTTGTGTGTAGGGAGATTGGATGAACTGTGACAAGCCACTTTGTAAGTTGCCGAGAGAAGAGACCAACCACTAAGATACTCCCTTCAGAGCTAGCTGCTCGGTTGCGGGACGTAATGGCCTATCTATAAAGAGAGAGCCATCCATTGGTGACAGTGGATGTCCTGATAACTTAGGACATCAGTCACAGCAGGTTAATGTTGACTGAAGTCAGGTGTGAAAGAAGCATATTTTGCAATGCTAGAGTCTATAGCCAAAAAAAAAAAAAAATCCATTATTCATGTTGGAAATTATTCTGTAATGAGCAGACTAATATGTATAACAAACAATGATTAATGGCATTTTAATAAACAGCACAAAATGTAGACCTAAATCTCGTTACTTGAAAGCAGAGTTTTCTTGTTTAATTAGATGAATAAGGCACGAAGGAGTAAATTCATTACATTAAATAACGCCTGCATTTTTTGGTTATGTAACTTTAATTGCTAAACTTCTCTCTGATCCAGAAGGTTCCATAGAAATGTATATGACTTCATAAAATATTTTGGCAGTCTTTTAAAATATTTCTACTACGGGGTTATTGCTAGCCAGACAGAGTGGTAAAGTGACACGCTAATTAAACGATCTGATCCCATAGCTAAAATACCATTTCTTTTCTCCAAGGGTTGTAGTTAATTCCTTCTGCCATTAGGAAATATCTAAGTTATAGGTCCTAGTAACATCTAAATGATCAGATTCTCACATATTTAAGCTTTCCAAAAGCAGATAGAAGACGTGACGTATACAAGAGAATGCCACTATAAAGCTTAATTAGCCAGTGTTTGAACAAAACATAAATGTAACCCTGCAAAACAAAAGATGATGGAATACGTGTTAATTTCATTAATATTTATAGAGGATTTTATTATGAACTTAATGCAACATCAGTGTAAACATTATTTGTAATAATGTTTTCTGTGATTTTTATTATTTTACATTCAATACAGTGTCAATAAAAGCACTGGTAATTTAATTCTAGTGTTTAAAGGTTAAAAAAAAATCGACTCCCGTTTCATTTATGTCACATGACGTCATTTAGAAACAAGCCCTTTCCAATGTGAAAAGTGTGATCTTGGTCCGCTTACTCCGCATGGGAATAACTCCCCATTAGCAGACAACTTAATATTCTAATTTGGAAGAACACCAAAGAAGAGCTTCGTTCAGGAATTGGTATTTCAGAACCCGACCCTGTTTTTGTGGAGCCGCTAGGCCTTTGGGTCTGGAGCTGGAACCTCAGACCCCCTAGGAGAAGTGCCTTGGTCCCTCAGGGGCTCACCTCCAGCCTCTCTACCTGTTTCTGTTTAACTGCTCTACTGTCTTCCTCTTCAGCCCCCTTCCTTCGTCTGTCTCTGCACAGCTGACCCAGAGGGGCATCCAGGCTGCTCCGGGAGAGATTAAAGAGGTGACAAAGTCTGTCGCTGGAGTTACGCGTGCTTCCAAATGGCACAAATATGTGGGATTCCAGTGGAGACATAATTAGGATGTTTTATTTTAGAATCTGAACTTTTAAGCTGGAACAGATTTTGGAGGTTATTTAGGCCAATCCCCTCCTCTGCCCACCCTCCACCCCCCCTTATTTTATTTTTTTTTCTAGAAAAAGCATTAAAGTTTTATAATTGTGTAAGGTTTGAGTAAATGTCTTAATTTTTTGTTATTTCCAGCTGTAGGTTTTGGCATACTGGCCATTCCTTAATTGCTTTGTTTTAGAACGACATAGAAATAAAATTTTTCAATATTTTCCCAAATCACAAGTAGGCTGTATATTAAGGGGAAATATATTTGCTAGATTTTTTTTTAAAAGGAATGTTATATTTTTATCCCTGTCGTTGTATTTCTCCTTGCTGGTTGCTGCATGTTAGTGACCTGTGTCGTAATGAATGTATCCGTGTAAATAATTCTCCCACTGGGCACGCACCTCTTTACTGTTTTGAGGGTAAGGGTGATTTTAATCATTCTAAAGATTGTTGTAAAAATCCGGTGGATTATTAATTTTAAAAACTGAAACAGTGTTTCCTGTAGGTCATTCTTCCAGGACAGAAGTAAAATGCTGGCCGCTGATGTCGGTGGTACAAGCTGAGACTTGCCCAGGCTGGGTGTTAAAGGTGTTGCAGCGCTCAGAGAGCCGGCGGAATGAGCCAGGGGCCTGCCCGGTGTTCCATAGCAACCAGAGGCAGCCCCAGCAGCCATGCTATTGTATGACTTCTTGTTTTCTTAATCTGGATTTTTGGAAGGATATGCTGTTTACTGATTAATAGTAGGAGACTGGCAGGAATAAGTAATTACCAAGATTTTGTCGTGTGTGTGTGTGTGTGTGTGTGTGTGTGTGTGTGTGTGTGTGTGTTATGTAAGTACATCTATGAGGTCACACTTAGTTTTGGTATCCTGTTTTGTGAGAAAGGTGCCCAATTTGAGCACCAACCCTCTTAGTTATTTGAAACAACCCATTGAAGACAGACCAAGAAAATAGCAAATAAATGAACTTTCTAGCAGTAATCTGATGCTCTTCCCAGCCTCATTTGTGGTACCAGAGCTGAAAGGATACATTTATATAAAACAGGAGTAGGTTTCCTATAGGGGAAAACCATTTGTCATTTGCTCTTAACAAGGTAAGTCCCCATGGACAGACCTTTCTTGTAAAACTGTTCCCTTTGGATTTATCTTCACCTTCAATAAAAACGGAGGTGCGATAAACAAAGGAATGATGAAATATTAGTTAGCTCTTGCAGTTTTGCCTAGAAGTTCCTCATTCTCTGTCTTGAGGAGTTTTTAAAAATCTAATGCTGTTGTTCCATCTGAATGGAGAGACTGAGAATACAGTGCATTAAACTGACTTTTCTTTCTGTTAAATGAAGAAAAGCGTTTTTTTGTTTGTTTGTTTTGTTTGTTTTTTGGGAGGGCCTGGGGGAGATTCAAATCATTTCCTTTTAGAGTTAACTATATTCCTGATCTGCCAGTGAACCTACTGGCTGGAACGAAAAATACAAGTATTAAGAGTGTAATTCATATTAAGAGAGAGAGCGCTAGCTAGATCCTGGGAAGTCTTCAACTGAGATTTGAATACAGAGATTCAGTTACTGTAGTAACTAAATACTAGGCTGCTGTATTTGTTGGATGTAAAGAGGAAGAATCTGAAACATGGAATATATTCTTAGTATCTTATGAAATTACAATCTGGTTAAAATTTTACTTAAAGTGTTTCTAAATATGGATTAATAAAATCCTCTAAAAAGAAGGTACCTTGGATGTTTTCAGATAGCCTGGAGTTTCAGACTTCTTCAGCATCTTTTAGGGTTCCTCATTGCCTCCTCATCAAAAACACGTAAGCAATATGTATTGAGTGCTGTGAAACTACCACAGTGCCGCGAGGAGAAGCTTACAGTCCAGTGTACATTTTCAAGTTTGTATTTCACCACCTGCCCTGTAGATTCTCTTTTGTGGCCAGCCTGGCGTATGGTGATGTGTGATTGGGTAAGAGCCTGACTTCAGAATGAACGGTTCTGGGTTTGAATTTCAGCTCTGCTACTGATTATTAGTTTACCCTTAGGCAGATTACTTGAACTCTGTGAAATAGGGCTCATATAATCGACCTTAAAAGATCGTTTCAAAGATCACGTCGCAGGACACAGGCAAACAGCACTGTGTCTGACATTTCAGTGCTGAGTCCATGGCGATTGCTGTTACTCCCCTAGGGTCACTTGAATTCTGCCCTGTCCTTTCTCTTCTCCACAGCTCTCATGCTTTAGGGTACTTAGGATATGTTTCCCACCCTAGTTAAATTCATCTTTCCTAAATTAGAGTGGTTCCTAACTTGATGAGTTCACTTCTGATGAAGGTCTTAACCAACCCTGGCACTGATTGGGAATTGTGATTTAGATTTTTGTAAACATTGGATCTTTCCAAATTGTTTATAAGCTTCCTGAGGGCAGAAGACTGCACAATGGTTTCTTTAACTCAGCACAAAACCCAATGTCCTTTCCTAGTAGAAGTAATCGATGAGTAATTACTAAATCTCAGATTATCTTCATCTCTAATCAAATTATAGAAAACAGATTTAATGGGGCGCCTGGGTGGCTCAGTCGGTTAAATGGCAGACTCGTGATTTCCGCTCAGGTCATGATCTCACAGTTTCTTGAGTTTGAGTTCTGCATCTGTGCTGACGGTGTGGGAGCCTGCTTGGGATTTTCCCTCTCTCTCTCTCTTCCCCTTTCCCGCTTGCACTCTGTCTCCCTCAAAACTAATAAATAAACTAAAAAAAACAACATTTAACCATTTTATGATTTTGCCTAACCTTGATTTTATAATGACCATTAGAGCAATGCAGTTTTTTATTCCAAATGGATTTACTTCGTAGTATTTTTTTAAAAAGTATATTTATTTTGAGAGAGAGAGAGGGGCAGAGGATGGGGGGGGAGAGAATCCCAAACAGACTTCGCACGGTCAGCCTGGAGCATCAGCCGATGCCGGGCTCGGTCTCCCAAACAAGAAGATCATGAACTGAAATCAAGAGTTGGACGCCCAACCGACTGAGCCACCCAGGCACCTTTGTTTACTTCGTATTTTTAAAAACTGGACTTAATGTCATAAATTCATGAATTTTGTATATTTCTTCATATACAGCATCATATGGTAGTTTTGGGCTGGCTTTAGGTTTCCTCTTACCGTTTCAAATGACATTTTGTGGGGCGCCTGGGTGGCGCAGTCGGTTAAGCGTCCGACTTCAGCCAGGTCACGATCTCGCGGTCCGTGAGTTCGAGCCCCGCGTCGGGCTCTGGGCTGATGGCTCAGAGCCTGGAGCCTGTTTCCGATTCTGTGTCTCCCTCTCTCTCTGCCCCTCCCCCGTTCATGCTCTGTCTCTCTCTGTCCCCAAAATAAATAAACATTGAAAAAAAAAATTCAAATGACATTTTGTGAAGTAACTCTGTAGGTATACATGAATTTCATATCTGTATGTGTGTGTGTGTGTGCATGTGCATACCTATGTATGGGTGTGTGCATGAAATTTTAGGCTTGCCTGGGATTTTCCTTAGTATCTAATAAGACTAATTTCTTAATTTCAAAAGTTGGTAAGTGACTTGTTAGGATCCAGTACCTTTCTCCTGTTTTCTGGTTGTGGCAGGGTATGGGAATTCCTAATGCTGCTTGTTATGGGAGAAATGTGGGGGGCATTGTGAGAACTTTGCTTTTGGGGGGGCTGCTTCGAATACCCCAAACTCTTGAGTTTCACCTTTTGCTACCGATTGTCCCTGTTCCTTTTGGGATGTCAAAAGTGCAGAGACAGGACACGAGTTCCGAGCTTACCCCAAGGCAGCTGGTGGCATCAGCATAGAATTATTACGGTGGTTAGGTCTGTGTTTGCGTTTGATATTCCACTGAGGGTGGCACTGTTGTAAGGTAGGGTTATTTGCTTTGATGTCTACTGGAGAGACTTTCCCCTGGAAAAGCTTTGTTTTTAAATATGAACTGTCATCTATAGGTCCCTCCAGCTCAGCTCTCCTCTTAACCTGTGTGTTTTCATTCACTACCGTCTCGAGTTGATGAGACCCTCTTTTTAGACTCCAGGGGCTCCGTTCAGTTTTAGAATCCGTTCCGGTGGACAAGCTCATTTTCAGTTTGTGTATTCATCCACTTATTTCTTGACCAAATATTGGCACCCACCGTGTGGAGGAGACAGCAGTGCACAAAACTGGTCGGGTCCCCGCCCTTGGGGGGCTTGCATTCACAGAACTGGGGATGGGGGGTTGGCAACATGAATGAGTTTTATAATAGATGGTTGCAAATGCTCTGGAGAAACAGAAAGAAAGGAAGAGGGGTCATAGGATGGGTGATGAGGGGTTGCAATATCAAATAGGAATTAGGAAGACCTGATAGAGAAGGTGACATTTGAGTAAACTCTGACAGAAGCAGATTTTGTGTATGTCTTCAAGTGTGGCTTTACAGATTTATAATATTGACACCCTAATTGACGCTAGCCTGTCTTCTATACTGAAGAGTCCTAGTTGCTTATATTTGCCCTTACACGGTCCTTTTCTTTCTGCCTTTCCCTTTTTTGCCTTTTATGATTTTACATGTTTTGCCCTGAATATATAGCCTTTTTACTTATACATTACTTTGAGATATATTTGACTGAACCTTGTTTTCTAGAAGGAAACAAGCAGAGTAAGAGACTCTTTCAAAAACCACTTTGAGTTTGGTTTAGTTTTTCTCTTGCGGAGGGAGCGGATATTAAAACGTTCAGGCCCACCCTCCCTGCTTCCAAGTGGGAGCCTTCTGAAACGCTCGTAACAAAACGTGTCCTAAAAATTCGGAAAGAATCGATACGTGAAACATTAAAAAAAGAAAAAAATCACAATTAATGGGCAAATGGAAATTAGAATTAGCTAGATGGCAGTTTGTTGGTTACACTCTCGCTTTGCCTGTGTGGGTGATTCAAACCGAGAGAGAATCTGCGGATGACGGCTTCTGTGATCAAATGCTTTTCAGTGTCCCAGATGTGAAACCACAATGTCACGTCTGTGTGGCAGCGTGTTCTGCCATTATCTAGTCACCTTTAATCATGGATTTATTAATTGCATTTATTTGTAAAATTTGGTATATGCAGAAAGACATAAATGAGAGGTTATTTAGATAAATAAAAGTTACTAATGGAATCAAGTTGTCTAGAACTCTGTTATTTTGACAAATAGATTGTCACACTGATATTTTTAGAATGAGATTTTCAGTGTGCTGATGTCAAAATCGTATTTTCCATTTCAGTTCAGTGTCACATATTCAGCATTATGTGCCTGTCATCCATTAGGAAACGTACAGTTTGACAGTATTTGAGGCTATTGTAGCTGTCTTGGAATACTTCAAAAACGGTACAAAATATATAATATAATATAATATAATATAATATAATATAATATAATATAATATATAATATATAATATAATATAATATAATACAGTATAGTATAGTATGAGGTATTTTTAACATTTTTAAGTTAAGGAAGCAGGAACTGCTGTGGAATATTAAACAAACAAAAACTACCTTTCTCTGTTTGAACTTCTATAATTATATGCATAATATTTATTTCTAATCCTACTTTCCATCCTTAAAGGCTGGTTAAATGATCATACTTGCAGATATACCCAGGTGTTCGGGTCTGAAGGGAGTCCGATGTGCCCACATTTTAGCAACCTGTAGGCCAGCGTTTCTTGAACTTGAGCGCCTGGTATATCTGCCATTAAAAATATAAATAAATAAAAAGTTGAAGAGGCTAAATTTAGTATTATCACTTGTCTGTACTGCCACCATGTTTACGAAAACATGTAGGAGCTCTGAAAGATTTTGAAGAGCAGGTCTACGTCTTAC
Source organism: Herpailurus yagouaroundi (assembly GCF_014898765.1). Lineage (NCBI taxonomy): Eukaryota > Metazoa > Chordata > Mammalia > Carnivora > Felidae > Herpailurus > Herpailurus yagouaroundi. The sequence goes on along the minus strand of NW_024412430.1, from coordinate 15,264,565 downwards.
CCACCGCACCCCCCACCCCCCAACTTTTTATGTTGGCAAAATGTAAAACTATGTAAAAATAGAATAGTTTGATGAACTAATGAAATGAATTCCCATTATCCATTACCCTGCTTTAATAGTTAACAGTTCCTGGTGAATCTTGTCTCAACTGTACCTACCTCTTCACTCCCCCCTACCCCGTCAGTTTCCCTTACTGACCTCTTCGCTCCCCCCTACCCTGTCACTGTTTGCCTTACTTACCTCTTCATTCCTCCCTACCCCGTCAGTTTCTCTTACTGACCTCTTCACTCCCCCCTACCCTGTCACTGTTTGCCTTACTTGTTACCTGTGGAAAGAGAACCAGTGTGGAAAGAGACTGATGCTTAGTGCTCAGATTACCAGTCTCTTCCTCTGCTCTGCCATGTTGTGTCACCCCCGTCTGCCCCCTGTCCCGTGGATGGAGGGATGGAGGGATGCACAAATAATCACAAAGAGAATAAAGGGGACTTTCTAGACAAATGTCACTTAAAATTCTAAAAAGTGACCTTTCATATTTATGGTCTCAGATTTTGAGTTGGAATTAAATCTAAAGCTTCCAATTTAGTACAGGCTCCACAAAGACACTTTGCTAGTGTTCTGTTTTTTTTTTT